>NW_005434640.1:415217-423213 GCF_000315625.1 Guillardia theta CCMP2712
CCTCCTCCTCCTCCTCCTCCTCCTCCTCCTCCTCCTCCTCCTCCTCCTCCTCCTCCTCCTCCTCCTCCTCCTCCTCCTCCTCCTCCTCCTCCTCCTCCTCCTCCTCCCCCTCCCCCTCACCCTCACCCTCACCCTTACCTGGCGGTTTGACTTCGAGGCAGAAGAACCAGCGGAACCTCTGCTCCAGCTCCGCTAGCAGCGTGCAGCTGAACTTCGTCTCCAGCGTGTGCATCGAGAGGTCTGGCTCGCAGTGCGAGATGGAGGGGGCGGTCGGGAAGTTGGGCTTCTGCCTGGGAGGCAGCTGGAGGATGGTGCCTTGGAGCAACCTCGCGTTCATGTGCAGGGCAGGGTAGTTGTGCTTGTTGAGAGCAGTAAGAGCTTCTGCCGAGACCTGCGCGCGAGCAGCAGAGATCAGAGAACAGTGAGGCGGAGAGGGGACGAAGGAGAAGACGCAGGAGGGAGGGAGACGAGAGGAAGAGATATCGGGGGCGGTGGATGTACCCCGAGCTTCTTGGCGATGAGGCGAGGAGTCTCGTCGTCCTCAGCCACGTACTCGAGCATCTCCTCATAGTCGTCGTGATCCTCCTGCTCGAAAGCGTCCAAGGAGAACACGTCCCTCCTAGCCGACTCCTCCGCCTGCTGCGGCTCAGCCTCCCCATCCATCTCCTTCCCGTTCTCTCCATCATCGAAGTTGTCCTCATCCGCGTCGGCAGCTCGCTGGTCAGCTGAAGCTCTCTCTGCCTCCGCCCTCTTGCCGCTGGCCTCCGTCTCAACCGGGACGGCAGTGAGATCAGCGTGTCCGCGGGATTTCGGAAAATACTTGGAGAAGATCTTACGAACTTCGATCAGAACCTTGGCAACCAAGTCAGACAAGTCAACTGAGCGAAGGGGCGGGCAAAACCTCGGCAGGGTTCTCGTACTTGCCGTCCTTGACTTGTTTGATGATCTCCTGCATCTTGCTGTAGCTGTTCTTCTCTGACTTCTTTTGATTGCTGAAGATCAGCCAGGCACTGCTCATACACTTGCGTTACTCTCCTCCTCCTCCTCCTCCTCCTCCTCCTCCTCCTCCTCCTCCTCCTCCTCCTCCTCCTCCTCCTCCTCCTCCCAACACCCCTCACTCCTCCAACCTCTTTTCCCCCTAATTATTCGTTTCCCTCCTTTCCCTCCCTCTCTCCCCCTCCTCCATTCTCCCTAGAAGATCCACCTGGGCAGTTGAACCACCTCTTCCAGCATCGAGACACACAGCTCCTTCCAGTCCGCCACCCGCTGAAGCTGAAACGAGGCCTGCAAGAGCGTCAGCGTGCGGCTGTGCCCAACATCCCCCGGCTGACCGTCTGCTGGAGGTCATCCCGAAACTCTGAGGAAGGCAGCGAGTGATCGCGGAAGATGAAGGAGTGCTGGATGGTCTGAAGGATCTCGTGCGAGAGCTCATGCTCCAGGCTTCCCGACTCAGCTCCACTCAGCAGGTTCGGGATGATGGTCAACACTGAGCGACTGGACGAGGCGTCAGGAGGAGCAGGCGGAAACTGGAGACTGACATGTCGGCGACGACTTCGTCGGAGTTGGAGTAGTATCCATGCTTGAGCAGCACGACGATGGTGTACAGGTCGATCGGGTCGCTCTCCAGCATCAGCAGCCTGCCGGACCGTCAGAGGAGCTCAGATGGCGAGACGAGCAGACTTCTTGATCCTCGTCGACTCGCCGAGAGGGAAGGTGAAGAAGGGCCAGGCAGCCGGGAGTTTGAAAACTCTGTTGAGAGTGTGGAGGCACTCAATCAGCCAGACCTCCGGGTCTTCTTCGTTGGGTCCCTTGCCGACCTGAATTTCCCTCCGATCAGCGGGGATGTTTCATCCCTCAGGGGCGAGAGGAGGAGCGGGCGCGTACCTTGGTGAACTCGTCGATGTCGGACAAGTGAGACAAGCTGGTCTCCTGAAGCCGAGACACTTCCTCCATGAAGTCTTTCAAGAACATCTTCCATATCGGTTTCTGGAGGGAACATGTCAAATCTCGACCAGGTTGTCAAATCGGGAGATACGTTTGAGTTTGGAACGCGGCCATCGCTCTTGAAGCAGTTCAACGCCTGTACGAGAGGAGCGATCAACTTCATACAGGTACCGCGATGATTAAACGGATTTCAACAAGCCATGGGTATGAACTTTGAGCATTTCGTTCTCCTTACCTTCCAAAACCGAATCATGAACTTTGCCGGGTGTTTGAAACAGTCAGATTCGATCTCATCTGACAACTTCTCCAGACTCCTCTGTGAGATCCCGTACTTTCCATCCTCCGAGTTGAAGATGTGATCCTGTACTCTGGACAGGAGCTTTTGCAACCCGTGCTTCCAAGGAAGCTCCTTTGGGAGCAAGTCAGCTCACTCCTCCTCTTCACAACCACCCACCTGCTTTGTCATCTTGTAGAATTTCCGCGGAAGCTCGAGGAGCGTCTCGTCGCCTTCGCCCATGAAGACTGACTTGAGGGTTTTCTTGTAATTGCTGCCACGTCCTGACGAGCTCCAGGCTGACTGCAGGGCCTTGTATTTCTGCCGACCTTGTCACAACTTGTGGACAAGGAGGAGTCCTGGAAGTCACCTGGCTGAACTCAGACTTGAGAAACTTGGCTCTGTTCATGAGCTCGAGGTTTTCAATCCCCTCGTTTTTGTCTTCACTCGAATTAATGAGCTCAATCACGGTGTCGAAAACGCTGTCCACATCCTGCACCAACATGTCGGCGGTCTCGTACTCCCCCGCGTCCAGTCGCCCGATGATTTGATCTAAGTCAACGTTCTCAGCTCCCATCTGCTATTTTGTCAAACGAGCCGTGCAGGAGCAGGCGGAAATATCCACCTTGGAAACGTAGGCCTCAAGAGCATTCCAGGCGTTTGCCTGCTTTTTGACATCTTCAATCAGCTTCTTGCAGTCCTCAGGCCAGCTGTTCTCCTTGGCAATGAACTCTCTCTGCATTCCAACTCCAAACTTGGAGTTGGCATCGTCTAGAATCGGCAGGAACTTCAAAGAGTCTTTTCTATCCAGGATGTGCATGAGGTTCTGCGTAACATTCTTGGGTGAGCGAGTCGTGACAGTGCAGCGATGGGAGGATGTTGCCTGCCATTCGGTGTTGAAGATCTCTTGCATCTCTTTTGCCATCCCATGCAGCTGATGCTCCTCTTCGTAATGAGCCATCGCGTTGGAAAACACCGATCGAATGTCCCTCAAGAAGTCCTTGGGGTCAAGGTCAAGCGAAGAAACAACTCCTCTCTTTCACCTTCCGTCCTCCTCGCGTGTAATCGCCATTGGACAGCTTCTCCATCACAGTCCTGATATCCACATTCCTTTTGGCCTGGTTGGCGGCGTTTTGATCCGAGAACTGGTTCAATCGTGACCATCAAGATCGTTCGCCTGAGCATGTCTTACCTGCAGAGGCCCCATGAACGCCCACGCGTTCTCGTGCTGCAGAAAGGTGGTTAGGGAACCTTCGGCTGGAGGTGAAGAAGACACCTGGATCAACTTCTGCATCACTTCATACGCGCCTCCCTTCCATCCCGACTCCTACTCGAAAATCAGAACTCCTTGAGAGCAACAAGACCTTCCTCGCTCACCTGAACTGCACGCATGTAGACTGGATTGAGAGCTGACGACGACTTGGACCCTTCCTTGCTCTTTGAATTCGAAGACGTGGGCGGAGTGGCGGTAATCTCCTTCCTACTCGGCGTTGCTCCCGCAGCGTTCGACTTGCGGTTCATTCCGCCCATAGTGAAGTCAGCGTCATCCATCCGATCTCCTTCATCATTGTTGTAGAGGTCGCCTTGAATCTTGGCCCAGTTTTCCTCGAAGAAATTACTGATCCTTTGAGCAGCCGCGTTGACCTGTCAGGTAAGTAGCGTCAAAGTCAAAACCTCAAGCTCGATCCTCTCAACCTCTTCTGATTCTCGATGCAGCGATACCGCGTTAGAGATGATCTTGCGAACATCCGCTGCGAAGTCGTCGGGCTTCAAGTAATCTCCGTCCTTTACCAAGTGTTAGAGACAAGTTTCTTTTCCTACCTCCAAAGCCCCTCCCCCCCGCCGCTTCTCCCTCTTTGTCTCTTTCTGTCATTACAGCCAAATAAAAGATACAAACCTCGAGTTTGTTACGAATCTTTCCGAGATCCTAGTAGGAGGCTAGTTATGAACACAGAATCTCTTTGCGTCTTAACGCACCAAAGGTTCTTTCACCACGTTGTAGTAATCAGAAGTGCCCATGGTGGAAGTCTCCGCCTCCTGAGAGGAGGGTCAGCTCAGACCTTGTGTTTGCGCGTGCGCCTAACCTGTTGGAATGGCCAGACATCCTTGTGCCTTAGCAAGCGACTCAAAACTTTTGATCCCAGCTCCACATTCCACTTGGCGCTTTCCACCGCAGCATAGCCCTGTCACAAGAACGCATCAGGACGCCATCTACGCGCGAGAGCCACTCACCGTTGACAGTCGCTGACGCTTTGATGCCGGGGACATTGAGTTGATCTCGCTCTGCCGGGAAGACATCTGCTTCCGATTGGACATGCAAGTTGTCCAGGAATCCACGTGTTTCGGGCAAATTCTTGTTACATGTGCGCGGGTAGCCTTCGCAAGAACACAAAGAGATTAATCTATGTTCAGTAAGATAAAAGAAGTATTCAATTTTCTGTGATCGTTGTGTTAAATATTCTCCTCAGAGTGTTAAAGATCTTTAAATCGCCTCCTCCCTGTCTGTACTGCCGTGTCCATTGGAAAGGTCCCACGCCTAGGATGGGAGACTGAGACTGATCTCACTTGATCTCTCCCCCATACTATCCTTCCATGCATGCTCTTCTCCCTCGTCCCATCATTCTTCGCTCTCTCTCTCCCTCTCTTCCTCTTCCCCGCCCACAATTCCGTTATTTATCCGTTATCAATATCGTTATTTTATGATCATGCTGTAACGGAAGCCGGTTCACGGGCCCGCCGGTTTGACGCCACTGGAACACATCGAGAATGACCAAGAGAAGTTTTACTCAATACTGAAATTTAGCTTAACTTTGAGTAAAGAGTGACTGAAGTTCCCTATGGGTGGGGTGGTCATTTGTCAGGGTACGAGAGGGTACGGTAATGAGGGCTCGGTATAAAAGGGGGTGGTTTCCAAAGGAAAAGGGGGGTGGAGGAATCGGAGGAGTTGAAGAGGTGGGGTGGGCAAGTTCCATGGCTAGAGCGAAAATGTGTAACAATAAGAGCTTTGGCATGAAGTGCAGGAGAAGGGGGGGAGGAAGAGGAAAGAGGAGGTAGAGGAGGAGGAGAGACAAGAAGAGAGAGGGGCTGAGAGGATGAGGAAGACAAGGGGAGGAAAGGAGTAGGAGGAAGAGAAGTGGAGGAATGGTACAATGGGTGGACACGAGCCAGTCCAGCCAAGGAATACAAGAAGTCCCCAGGAGTGACACAACTTTAGAAGGTACAAGTGAGGCAGGTAGCACAGATAGTGATGCCACGATCAAGTTCGATCCTCCGTGATGAAGGACTGACACTGAAGAGCAGGCTCACAAGGAAAACAAGTCTGGCGGGTATTTCAAGAGCAAGCATGCCACTCGGCGATTCTCTACAGTGCAGTACTATTTTTTAGCCATCTCAACATCTTTCAGCTTCTTCTTCTAGTCGTTCAAAGATTCTCACCGCCATGACGTCGAAAGCAGGTTTATTCACCCCTCCCTCATCCAGCTTGGAGCTGATGTTTCCTCCGCAAGCTGCCGGCAAGCGAGCTAGGGGGATCAACTTCGATCAGGTGTGCAGGCTGCATGGATGCTTCATGGTCTTCTACGGGCTCGTCGTCTTCCTCTCCTGCGTTGCAGAGCAGTACGAGTCGTTGAGCTGGCTGACCAACGCGGGCCTGCGGCTGAACCTCCTCTACTCCTCGGCCAGCGGCAAAGACCCTCACGTGAACGCAGTCTACAGGATATTGGCGCTGTGCATGGCAGCCATCGGAATGTACGAGCTGAAAATCCCTGAGCTGGACGAGAGATACAAGGTTCTAGCTCCTCCCTCGCCTCCCTTGTCCTGACCTCAGGTCGCAGAACTACTTCAGCAAGGCTTTCGTCCTCTACTTGCTACCATGCGGCTTGTGCTTCTTCTACGACGCCTCTCAGGTGGCTCATGGTTCCTCCCTTCTCCTCTCACTTGTGGGCAGCCGTACGCTGGTCCAATGGCGATCGCCACCGCTATCGTGCCGACCTTCTTTGGGCTGGCAGGAGCTTACACCCTCATCAACAAGTGAGTTTGAAATGAGCTCTCCGTTAGCCACTTTCATCATCATCCTTGCCTAGATGAAGGATTGCGACCCTTGTTCGAGTCGAACGCTGCTGATACTTGATCGTCCCCAGCTGCAGGAGAAGAGCGTTCAACATCGACGAGGAGAAGCTGGCTAGCGTGAACTAGTCGCTGCTTTCAAGCACTCTCCTCTACCCACATGTACATATCACACCGCAAGAGACGAACCTTAATCTAATCAAAAGTTTTCATCTCATCTCTCCCAGTAGTAGTTCCATGGATTCTGTCGTATCCCGGCAGTTCGAGGACGAGACTTCGCCTGCCCCACCCGACAACCGTCAGCCGTCAACGTCCACCGCCCGTTCCCCCGAGACCTGATCATTCGAGATGGCTCCTGCTCCTCCTGCTGCCCCATCATGATACCATCGACCGATCTGCCCGCTCTCGGTCTGGAACAGCGAGCTGCTTCTCGGATAGGAGGAGAAAGTTTCGGAACTTCTGTGATAGGGGTGAATCTGGGAAGAGAGGAGGAGGAAAGGAAGGAGGAGGGTAGGGGGAAGGAAAACCTGCTGACTCGTGAACTGTGAGGTCGATGTCGTGGTTGCGGGGCGTAGATGGAATCATGCCTGGAGGAGATGAGCGAATCCCGACGCGCCTCTCATCATACCGGAACTCGAGGGTGGTGTAAGGAACTTTGATGGTGGAGGAGGTGACCACTGGGATCGTCTTGCTCCTCCGCTGCTCTTCTCCTGCTCCACGGGCAAGGTAGAGGCAGCGGGATAGGACGTGAGTTCCTTCATGCCCCGCGCTACTTCCCGCCTACCTGCCGTCCATCCTATAGCAAGCGAGTCCCATCGGCTCGATCCCTGGGCACAAGTCAGCGAGTCGCTGCTTGCCCTCCGCTCACCTTCCCCGTCCTGTGAGGAGGAGTGGGCAGGCCGTCCATGTCCAGGGGATGCACTCGACTGCGAAGTTTGTGAGCGAGGGAGCGACATGGCGGCGAGAGACCTTGAGGAGGCCGCGGAGCTCGGCTCTTCAGAGGTCCCGAGAGACAAGCCGAGGTCAGGAGGGAAACAAGGCAAGAGCTACAAGACCTGGCGCTCGTTTCAAGTCCAGCTTCGGAACCGCAGTTCGCTTCACTGGCTGCCCCCTCATCCTCCTCTCCTCTATCACCCTGGCGCTCTTCGCGCTCGACTGGAGGGGCTGAGGCCTGGGGAAAGGATTCTTCTGTGCTGGGAACGTGCCGGTGAGATCAGCAATTCTGAGCTTCGCCAGGGACTGCCAGCTGCTGGGCTGACAGAGGTCGGCGATCTTGCGGTGGAGGGAGTGGCTGATGGATGTCGATGTGCGAGCCGTGGAAAGAAACTCCTCGTTCCTACCAGAATGAAGTAAAGGGCGAAGCGAGGAAGGAGAGTACGTGAAGGAGGGAGGAGGGAGGAGGGAGAATCGGAAAATGTGAATGAGCGATCAGGGAAGGAGGAGAGAGGAAGAAGCAGATGGATAAAGAGAAGGATTCGAGGAGAAGGATTCGAGGAGAAGGAGAGGAGAGGAGACAATAAAATGGCGAGAAGTATCGAGAGGAGAGGAGAGGAGAGGAGAGGAGAGGAGATGAGGGGAGGGGAGGGGAGGGGAGAGGAGAGGAGAATGAGGTAGGAGCGGACGTGAGGAGACTGGTAGGAGGGGAGGCACCATGCTGACCTGGAGCGGTATTCCATCTTCGCCGCCTGTACCATGATAACGGCTGTAAGACTT
>NW_005434640.1:423843-435066 GCF_000315625.1 Guillardia theta CCMP2712
GAAGGAGGAGAGAGGAAGAAGCAGCTTCATCAGAAGATGGTAAAAGATGCACTTGCCCTCGAACAAACCTGAACACCAACACTGGTTAAACGTCTCCCAACCCATCCTCTCGCTAGGAGAGGAGAGGAGAGGAGATGAGGGGAGGGGAGGGGAGGGGAGAGGAGAGGAGAATGAGGTAGGAGCGGACGTGAGGAGACTGGTAGGAGGGGAGGCACCATGCTGACCTGGAGCGGTATTCCATCTTCGCCGCCTGTACCATGATAACGGCTGTAAGACTTCGAGGTTGATTTTTTCCTAAAATTAGGACCCCTCCCCTCCGACACACTTATAAGCGCGGCATGTCCATGTTGATCGCCCTTCTCGCGGCGCTGCCTGTGCTGCAGGCGTTCCAACTGCCGTCCTCTCTCCTCTCCCCTCGTCTTCGTCCCTTCCCCTCCTCCTCCCCTCCTCTCTCTCGCGTCACCCCGCGGAGCATGACGCCGCTGGTGATGAGCGCGCAGTTCGACCGCCGAACGTTTGGCAAGGTGGCAGGAGGAGCAGCGGCACTTGTCCTTGGCAAGAAAGTGCTCGATGGCGGGGACTACACGGGGACGCCAGACCTAACGGGTCAGGTGGCCGTCGTGACGGGAGCCAACACGGGGCTGGGCAAGGAGACCTGCATCAGGTAAGGAGGGTAACTCGAAGTTGAGATCTCATGCAAGAGCAGGCTTGCGAAGCTCGGAGCGGAGGTCGTGCTGGCGAGCAGGAGCAAGGAGCGAGGAGAGAAGGCTGAGAAGGAGATCAGAGCATTGACTGGCAGCGACAAGCTCTCTACCATGGAGCTCGACCTGGCGTCTTTGAAGAGCATCGAGCTGTTCGCCTCAGAGCTCAGGAGCAGGCACGACAAGATTGATCTGCTGGTGAACAATGCAGGAGTGATGGCGATCCCGACGCGCGAGGAGACCAAGGACGGGCTGGAGAGGCAGATCGGGATCAACCACTTCGGGTGAGGAGATGCACTGAGTGAGCCCGGGGGGTCCGACTGACACCAGCCCAGCCACTTCCACCTTACAAACCTCCTCCTCCCTCAGATCAAGAAGGCCTCAGAAAAATCCGGAGATGCTCGCATCATCAACCTCTCCTCCGACGCCCACCTCATCGCCTTCAACGGGATGAACTTTGACGACTTGCAGTCCAAGAGCAGCTACGATCCCTGGAAGGTCAGCTCCCTCTGCGCGCTACTGCTCCCGCCGCGTGACCTCAGCTGACCTCCTACTCTCAGGCCTACGGACAGTCGAAGCTCGCCAACATCCTCTTCACCAAGGAGCTGCAGAGGAGGCTCGGGGCTGACTCTCCTGTCTCCGCCGCTGCCGTGCACCCTGGCGTTGTGCGCACAGAGCTGGGGTATTGCTGCTGATTCGGAGAGGAGGAATCTGCAAGCTGACACTCTCGGTGGTCCAGGAGAAACTTCTTCCTTCCACCCGAGCTCTGCAGCTCTCTTGGCTCTGTGGACTGCAAAGGACAAGTTGTCTTTCCCCACCTCTTTTCAGTCCCGCCCCCCCCCCCTCTCCCCTAACCCTCCAGGCTTGTTTTCCTCCGCATCCCACTACCACCCCCTTCTGTGTCAACCTCATTCCCCTTCTCAGGCCCTGCCCTGCCTAACTCAACCCCTTCACATCCTCCCCTCCTACCAACCCCCTTCATTTCTCTTTCGCTCTCTACCGGTCTCTCCCTCTGCCATCATACCTTCTCACCACCTTCGCTGCTCGTGACTCTCCCCTGCAGCTTCCTCCTGCTGCCCTCGTTGCCGGTGCCGTCTTGCTCCCGTTGGCCGTGTACACGAGCAGAGACCCAGCTCAGGGAGCACAGACGCAGGTGGAGGAAGGAGGTGGACAGGGTGGATGGGTGACACTGCGGATCAGGTTCGCTGTTCGGTAGACCCCGAGCTGAAGGGAAAGCTGGGAGGCAGGTGGGAGAGCCCTCAGACCCATACAATGGCGGAAGCTGACTGCTGCTGCTACAGATACTTCCGCGACTGCCATGAGGCTGCTCCTTCGCCGGCTGCTCAGGTAAGATGCTGGAAGCCTCTGCCTTGAGCTTACCTGGCCTAGGACGCATCCGCTGCCCTCAAGCTCTGGGAAATCAGCGAGGAACTGACAGGGAGCAAGTTCAACGTCTGAGCTGAACCAGATGAGAGTGTGACTTCTGTCGGTTTGTCAACGATTCGTCAGTAAAGACCACTCTACACTGGATTGGTGCTGCTTCACTATTATACAAATATCTCTCAACCTCAGCTGCTGGGGGCATGCCGTTCTGCAGCGAACTTCCTTCGGAATGCGTGAATAACCTTCACACATGCAGCACACCAAACTTCCTCGAGTTAACTGCAGCAGGAACTGTTTCTTCCTGGAGCCATCTTAGAGGGTAGTAACGGGTCTCAAGCTCCTTGCTCGACCGTATGACATGCGCGTGCTTGCGCACCGCAGGGTGCGGCTGCTCTCTATGGTACAACTTGTGGACCCAGTTGGACGAAGGATGAGGCCCTCCGATGTTGTCCGACCTGATCTCGTCGTTATGCGCTGCGTTCCACCTGTGCCCCAGTCCCTCCCGCTCCTTCTCTTCCTCCAGAAGCTTGTGGTCTCCGATCTCAGCTGTCTGCATGTCGTCTGCTTGCAGCAGGGTCTGTCTCCTTGCAAGAGTTCCCGACCTCGACATGGCTACTACATGGATCGCCGCCATGATCCCCAGCACCGCGGCCGCTACCGCTGGCCACCTCTTACCCCGCATTGAAAGGTCAATTGAGCCTCATCCCCGCTCATGTTAATGTTGTGTACTGGTACCGGTACTCTGACCGGTACTTCACAATCTAGGATGTAGGGGTGGGTAGACTGAGTAAAGTCGGGGGTCTGATCACTAAAATGCTAGACAACTGAAGGGATGGCTCGGGGCCATGGCGGAGGAGCAGAGGGAGGGAGGAGAAGAGAAGAGGGAGGGAGGAGAAGAGCGGAGGGAGGGAGGAGAGGTTCATTGGACTATCCAAGTTCGACCTGCTCAAGTGCGTCGAGAACTACTCTCCTCTACCTCCTCTCCCTTGCACTCCTTCCCGGCTCGCAGGCATCGTTCTCCTTCGAACTCTCGCTCATGGCGGGGGGCATGAAGTGGTCATGCATGTCTAGCGTCACCATCGACCTCGAGCTGTCAGTGCCTCACCCAATGTGGGCGGACAGGAGGAGCACGTTGTCCCTGCGAGCAAGAGGTATGCCGACAGGAATGTATGCTTCACGGTGGACGGTGGAGAGAAGAGTGGATGATGCGAACGAGCTCAAGTATGAATCTCAAGAAATGTTGCGAGCCGACGACCTCCAGGAGCTCCATACCAACCTGACTGTGCCTGCTCTCCCCCACGGCCTGTATGCTGCATCCTTCTTGATCAGCAAAGGTGACGAGATGCTGCTTCATTGTGACGTGGGCCCCTGGCGGGCAGTGCTCGATCCTTCAGTGGGGGTCTGCTGTAAGATGCCGAGCTACCGCAGAGAAGATCCGTGCGAGTCTCTGACGAGTTGGATGCAGTGCATGAAGCTTGAGAGGCTGCTCAGCTGCGAGGCTTTCCTGGAGCTGCATCGACATGGTCGCCTCCATGAGAGCCTGACTGCGTCTGGATTCTCCGACGTGCAAGCCGAGGGGATCCTGCAATGCTACAGGGAGACCCGCACGGGCCTTGTTTTCGCGCTGCTCGACCCCCCGCTGATCCCGCTGACGTCAAGGGTTACATGTATCATGGAGTCGATCTCCAGAGCGAGAGCGAGCTTCGCACATGACTACCTTAGAGCCGCGCTCTTCCTCTCTGCGAACTTCACCCACCTGCTACAGGAGCCGTCGTTCCTCGCCCAGATACAAGAGCTGGATGTCGATGTGATCCAGACGTATCAAGATTTTCACAGCAAGGCATCTTTCTTGCTCGATGCCATCCTTGAAAGCCCCTATGAGCAAACGATCTTGATCGAGAGCTGCCAAGTTTGCAGCCTTCAGACAGACTTGCTGTGGCTGCTCAGGTACAAGGATCTGCTCCTTCCTCCCATCGGATCATCAGTCGGTGATAAGAACCTGGACAGCTCCTGCTCAGCAGACGCACATGTTGATAAGGAATCCTTGGTTTCCCAACTGATTGTGCTCAAGAAGTCTGCACCTGTGCAAGAACTTCTACGTCAACTATCGACCGACTTGTTGGAGAGGAGGGAGGAAGGCCCTTTATCATCGCTGCTGGGTGAGGTTGCCAGCAAACATAGCACTCTGAACATCGCCTGGTTGAATGCTGAGACACAATGTCATTCGCAACATTTCGCAAGCAGCGGCACTTCGGATCGCCCGCGGGAGGATGCAGGCAAGGAGGGCAAGGAGCCTAGCGCTCGATCCCGTCTGTGCGAGCTCTTGCTGGAGCTCCCGGCGACGAGGGAGGAGCTACCGACTCTGTCCGCCATCCGGCTTACAACAGGGCGGGAGTGGGACTACTCTGAGTCCTCGCTCAACATGGCCATGAGAGTCTGCTACCATCTCTTCCGAGTCGCCTTGAAGCAAGACCCTCCAACCTCGAGCTCCTCCGAAGCCATCGTGAGCGGCCTTGGGCCCGTTGACGATGCCAACGGCGCACAACCTGCTGTGGATCCCGACAACATCTTCTGCTGGTTTGACATGCCCTTCCTCGCGCACCTGCTTTTGAATCGCCTGCTGTTCGCGAGAAGGGAGGGCATGGACAGCCTCGTCTACCTCGCCAACCGGAGGGACTTCGGGAAGCGCAAGGGAAACTTCCTCAAGCTGCCGGCCATGAGGAAAGCGCTGGAGCTCTACGACACGGCTGTCTGGGTGGACTTGGACGGCTACATGCCCTCGAGCGTCAGGAACCTGACCAGGCCTCGCTTCACTCAGCTCTTCCTCGCCCCAGAACAAGCGCTGGCCCTCAACGTTTGTCCTCAGCCGCCTCACTACCTCCTCTCGGGCTTCATGATCATGCGGTCTAACCGCTTCAACCAGGAACTGCTGTGGCGAGTCTCCTCCTACACGCAGGACGGCGAACTGCCTTGCGACCAGCAGGCGATACAGCACGTCCTCCTCGAGTACGCGAACGCGTCAGGGCGCCTGGCCTACGACCGGCGCTGCATCCTGCACTACGATGAGTTCTGCTACGCCAAGGTGCTGGCGGCGAACGGGATTCCAGAAGGAAGCTCTCCTCTCCCTCAAGTCTCCACCAGCCCCTTCTGTGGAGCTGCAGGCCAGACCTTGCAGCTAATGTGCGGCTGCAGCAGTCAAGAGTTCCCGTACCTGGACACGTGCCAGGAGCGGGAGACGATGCTGGTTCACTTCGGCAGGATGCGCTTCCGGTCACGGTTCTCTGAGCTCATGGACGACAACATCCAGAGACTCTTCGACCAGCCTCCCCTTGACTCCTCCCCTGCTGCTCGCTGATGCTCCCAAGAGTGTGAGGCAGCCCTGAGTCAGGCTACCTCGAGCGCTCTCCCAGTGCGCCGCTTCCTATCGCCCTCTCGGTCTGTCCTCCAAAAGTCGGGGGGCCGAGTCCTGCGATGATCAAGTTTCATCTCATTGAGATTTACTTGTATCTCAGAAGTATGTCGAGCTAGGATTATCTTAGAGTCCAACTTCTAGTACACGTGCCACGGCAGTGCGGCCAGTAAAGGTGGCAGGCAGTGACTCACGGTGACAACAGGCCCGTCGACCATACCGTGCCGCTGGTTTTACTTGGGGCTGGCGTGCCCATAGAGGATCGCAAGTTCAAGTAAGTCCTTTTATCTAGTTCAATAGTACTCCCCGGGCTCACTTCCTTAACTAAGTAAGTTCCCGGTCCGAGCCCGGCCCGGCGGCCCTTTCAAAGAGTCCGGGCCGCGGGCGGCGCCCGGACTGACCGTTTGATGTCCCTCGTCCCCGCTCTGACCATCGTTTTCCGCGCGAGCGCCATGCGGCGGGAAGGAGGAACCAGGTGAGGGAGGATGAGAAGAGACACCAATGGCCGCCTTCCTCCTTCGCACTTCTCATTCTCATCCCCATCCTCTCTGCTCCTCTCTTTCTTCCTCTCTCCTTTCTCCTCCTGTTCCCCTCTGTGCTCTTCTTTCATGAACATGCTCTCTCCCTGTGTCTTCTGCAATCTTCCGCCTATTGTTCGCCTCCTCTCTCTCCATGGCTCGTTGCACGACTCCTCTCTCTTCTCCTCTCTCATTTGTCTCGCCGCTTCCTTGCTTCCCTCATGTCTTACACACTGCCACCTTTTTCTTCGATTTATTCACAACTTGTCTTCCTTTGATTCGACGTTCTCACAAACCTTGTGTTTCCGCAGCTTTGTATGAATCATATCCTCCCCTGCAGTTTGTAAGGTAGAGAGGCTGAACATCTCGGAGAATGGAGCAAGCTGTATCGTTGCTCCATGCCGCTAAGGCGGCGAATCTTTCCGAGAAGGTTTCCGCCCTCACTGTCCTCTTCAGGCTCTTTTGATACCTGTTCCTCTGAGCAGGAGTCAAAGTTCGACAATCTTCTTACCTATGTTCGAGGAGTGCGAGCAGCGCCTGCGCTGTTTGAGGAGCTCCTTCCCCTTGTCCTGGAAATGCAGTCTGAAGGTTAGCCTTTCCCCCACGCCACAGGCGCACCCTGACCCGTTGCTGCTAGACAATCCCCATGTCCGGTCATTCGTCGTGCAGTTCATAGAGGAGAGCTGCAAGCGATTGCCACAGTGAGTTCATCCTGATCCAGAGGTCGCCGTGATGGAGGTCGACAGGCTTCTTCCTCAAGCTGTCACGGCGCTACTCGAGTTTTCACGCAGTGAGGATGTCAATGTCTTGACCAAGGTAGAGCCTGCTGCCTTGACGATGTCAGTGCTTTCTGACCTTCTTTGCTCTCAGGCCATGAAAGCTGTAGCCGTGCTCTTTCGAAAGACGCTGGTTTTTGTCTGCAGGTTTGACCTCACGACTTGAATGTGGGCAAGCTGACTCGATCTCGCAAGCGAGGAGTATGAAGTTGACAACGAAGACGCGATCGCTACTTGGAACTGCATCAAGGAATCATTCGCTGGCATGAGAGTGTGAGTGATGCCTCTTCCTGTCCTGTTAGTCAATGCACCTGAGTGGACCTCTCCGAATCCCCCCCTTTTTTTTTTACAAAGCTGATCAATTTTGATTTTGTCAGACACGTTTCCCACGCAAGCGCCAAAGTCAGGTGATTTCATATCTTTCAACCTCCATTTGAGCACAGGAAACTGATTCGCTCTTATCCATGGCATGAGCAGGAACTCAACAGTGTTACTAATTCAGTGCATTGCAATCGCGTTGGGAGTTTCCGAACAAAACGACAATCCTGACGTGAGTTTGTAGACTTAGAATGCATTCGAGTGGTGTGAGGGACTCAACAAATGACAGATACAAGGAGAGGATGAGAATGATGAGGAATCCTGGACTATTAATTGTATCCCTCCATGCCATCCCGTTCTTGATTTCGCGGAACTCAAGGCTCTGGGACAAGTAAGTCCTTGGCAGCGAAGGAAGAGACGTGACGAGGTTGCGCACAGGACTGTGTAAATCAACTTTTGAGTCTCCTAGACCCCAAAACATCTGTGAGAACTTGTCTGGTCAGCCATCTATGTGCCTTACTCTTTCGCAGACTCCCTTTCAAACTATGCTCTGTGCCATCAACTGCCTTGGGCGTATCGCACGCAATCAGCCAGTCTTCTTAGGAGAGATCGAGCCTGTCAGACCATCCAGCATTCTTTTGATCTCTTCCTGACTTCCTATCCAGGTTCTTTCCGCTGCGTGCCGGAACATCACAAACGTGGATGCTTGGCAGGTAGACGGGTGATGGTGTAGACCCATCATACTGATCCTGTTGTCTTTCCTCCAGCTTTCGAGCCTCAAGAGTACCGTCAAGTCAACCATGCTCGCGCTCCTCAAACTCCCTCGGTCAGACGTCGAGACTTGCTGGACGCACCCGGAACTGAAGGGAAGGTGGCAGATGCTCGGCTTACGCGGCTGTTCTCGTGGATCGGCTCATTTCTCTTGGGGCCTCCACTCAGGTTCTTCGCCGGCGTCTGCCATGTCTGCCATGGACGCGCTAAGCTGCATGTCAGGCTGAAGCAGCGCGACGAATCATGGAGAAAGAGAAGCAGAAGACGCGGCACTCGGCACCTGGGAGGTTGGTCGACTATCGGCATCTCATTCTCATTCACCGTCTGATTCACGCAGGAATGTTGTCAAGCGGCAGGCTGATCCCCGTCTGCAAGATGCCAGTGCAAACAAGCGAGCGAGGAATGCTCCAGGTGACTTGAATGTGAAGATCACTTGCGAATGACCGCGACCTTAGCCCCTCTCATTGAGCTTGAGAGAATACCTCAAGGCAAACCCCCCGAAGAATGGCCGCCCGAGCTTGTGAGCCTCTTATCTCTTGGTCTCCTTGTCCTGACGTTGCTCATCGAACCTCAGGTCACCGAGCTTGTGCTGGCTGCGATGGTCCTGCGCTCCTCCTCCTGTGCCAGTCTTGTCTCATCCTTGGCAGGTTAACTTCCCTCCTGCTCTGCCGCCTCACCTGATCGACGTTGCCGACACTCCCCTGGGGTGACGCGAGATAAGCCCCCCCCTTTGAGACTCACGCGAGTTGCAGCATGTGGCCAGAGCGGTTGGCGTTTCCCGGTGCTCATGCGAAGCCGATGAACGAGGCGTCGCGGGTGAGAAGGCGGTAAGCGAGGCGATGAGGCTGACGTGGTGCAGGATGCGGAGGCTGCGGAGGATGCAAGCGCAGCGAGCGTGTCGAGCATCCGGTCGAAGGCGCTGCAGAGGTTGAGCTGTCGCCTGCCGAGGCCTCGCGTGACCGCCTGGTGCAGCGCTCGACCGCTCAAGAAGGAGACGATCCAGCAGCTGATGCAGGAAGCCGTCCTCCGAGTCCTTCACGGGTACTGGGCTGACTTGCTGCCGACGCCTCTCATTCAAGTCTGTTCAGGGAGTCAGCGGCGTGGAGCATAAGAAACAGTTGGCTTGCTCGCCTGACCTCTCTCGTGTCTCACGGTCGTGGATGGCAGATGTTCTCGCGAAGCTGATCGCTATGGGGGACGTTTGCGAGGTGCTGGCACTGACTCACTGCCTTCGCATCCTGCCTGATCGACCGTTGCAGGGGCTCGAAGAAGAAATCGTCAAGTACCTCTTAGCGGCGTATGCAGGCAGCTCAAGCAGCTCCTGCTTGCTCTCGCGCTGACTCCTACGGGGACAGAACGGCACGAGCTCGCAATCCAGATCTTACATGAAGTTTACTTGTCGGATAGCGCATCTGTGATTGAGGCAAGAAGATGGAGAGAGCAGGGAGGGTGAAGGAGAAGGAAGAGGGGATGGAGGATGGGGCAGGGAGGGTGCCGGATGTCATGGACCTCACAACCTGTGCAGCAGAAGGGTCCGCGAGAGCGATACTGGAAGCTGCTGCACGCCGTCATCGAGGGTCTGCTGAATCACAGCGATGGAGCGAACGCTCAGGGAGCGGGGGAGACTCGCTTCCTGACCAAGTTGCTCGCTGAAGTTCCGGCGGTGGGGCCCTTGAGGAGGTGCTGCGATCAGGCTGACGAGCCGGCAGATCCAAGAGCAGACGATGAGCATCGTGAGCGCCCTCTGCGACAACGACAACGTCAAACTCAGACAGGTCCACCAAGTCCCGCCGGCTTGTTCAGCTGACGCCTTGTAGGTCGGACTCTCCTGCCTCAGAGCTCTGATCATCAACAGACCAGCGTGTAGGAGGGAGTGCCTGCAAAAACTCTTGGGTGAGGCCTCGGACTGAGACCTCCGTCTCTTGACGCTTGTTGCAGCATACACTATATGGGAGGATGATAGCTTCCGATCCACAGCCATTCGGTCTTCCTTGCCCCCCCCACATCACTTCCGCCCCTTCAGGCTTCTCCCTCTCCCTCTCCCTCTCCCTCTCCCTCTCCCTCTCCCTCTCCCTCTCCCTCTTTCCCCCCTTCTCCTCTTCCTCCTTCATCTCTTTTCTTTTGCATTGTTATTCTTGTCTCGTCTCACACTTCGTTTGCAGTCTTATCGCCAACAAACTTTTTAGCGTCTCCTTTCTCACGGCAGACATTCAGAGCTTCGCCGTCGCGAACATGCGGAAGGCGTGCAAGGCGAGCGCGACGATCGGGGCGGGCGAGGAGTGACGAGGCATGCAGATCGATGAGGGCGAAGACGTGGCGATGAAGGAAGCTAACGGGGCAGGGGAAGGAGACGAGTCGAAAGCCGCCATTCACCGTCACCTTCTCCACTTGTTCCTTGCTCTCTGTGCTCAGGTAGATGAGCAGGAGAGAAGAGAAGAGAAGAGAAGGGGAGGGAAGAGGAGGGGAAGAGAGGAGAGGAGCGAGACTCTTGTGACAAGCTGGCAGAATCACGAACTCCTACACGACCTCATTGACACCTACGTCAAGGTTGGACCCTCCTCCCTCCTCCTCTCTTCCTTTTTCTTCTTCTCTCTTCCTCCTCCTCCTCCTCCTCCTCCTCCTCCTCCCCGGTGCCGCTTGTGCTCAGTCACACGCGCCAGGCGACGAGTGCAGTCAGGACAGCCGTGCAGGGGTGCGTCGGAGACATGATCAAGGTTTGCCTGCCCTCTCCTCCTCGCGTGTGACTTGTGACGTGGCTTCGAAGGCGATCGGGCCGGAGTCTCCTGTCCTCCTGCAAGGTGAAGCAGCGGGCGTGAAGTCTCCTGGTGCTGACCCTTGTTTCAGTCATCAGCAACTTCCCTCCCGGCGCTGAGATCCTCATGCTCGCCTTCGTGCGGACGCTGACAGACGTGAAGTGAGCGGGTGGGACGTGAATGAGCTGAGAGCCTGGCAGGGGGGTAACGTGGGGCAGCACACCAAGCTGATTGAATCAGTCAAGACCTTGTACTCACGAACAGGGTGAAACTGCCTCCTCCTCCTCCTCCTCCTCCTCCTCCTCCTTGCGTCCTTTTCCTTTTCCTTTTTATTTCTCTTTCCCTTTCCCCGCTCTCCGTGTACTCGATTTCGATTCACGAGTCTCGTACCTCCAGGGATGCTCGGTTCATGATCTACATCTGGCAAGCTCTCTCTCGCAATGAGATCGAGTCACTTCTTCCCAAGATCGTATCTCTTCCTCAGGTCCTCCTCCTCCTCCTCCTCCTCCTCCTCCTCCTCCTCCTCCTCCTTCTCCTCGCCTCCTCCTCTGTCATGTGTTGATTCTCATAAGCTCTGGTGTTAACAAAGCTGGC
>NW_005434640.1:435166-438549 GCF_000315625.1 Guillardia theta CCMP2712
CGAAGGATACAAGGAAAACGACGTTGGGAGTTTTTTTTATGGTGTTCGCAGGCATCTGTTTGTGACCTTGTCTTTCGAGGCGCAATTTTTACGTACATGGTTACAGTTCTGCATAACTATGTTAGCCAAGAATTCAAGCAAAATAGGAAGCCATTCTGGGAGCGACTATGAAAGATTCATCTTGTTCTTTGCCTAATGTCAAACGTACAGGCCCCTCCTTTCCGGCGAGTCCTTCATACTCCCTCCCTTCCCCCCTCCCCCCCTCTTCCTCTCACTCTCCTCCCGCTAGGTGATGGGCATTCTCTCTCGCCTCATCTCCAAGCAAGTGTGGACGATGCCGACGCTCTGGGAGGGCTTCGTCAAGTGCTGCCGCCAGACGCTTCCTCGTTCCCTCCCGGTCCTCGTGCAGCTTCCTCCTCAACAGGTCCCATGCTCCTCCTCCCCTCGCTCTCTGACTCTTCTCTTCCTCTCTCCAGCTCGTCAAGGCTGTTCAGGCATGCAAAGACCTCGGCCCACCCATGGCACAGGTATTTCCTCCTCCTCCTCCTGAGCCCTTGACGTTTTTTTTCAGCACGTGCAGGAGCGACTAGCGAAGGGTTACCCGGTCCCTCAGCAGATCCTGACGCTGCTCGAGCCCTGGCTGGGGTCACGAGGCTACAAGCAGGAGGAGGGACGGGAGAAGGAGCGTGCGACGGACGAGATGCAGGAAGATGCGGACAGATGAGGGAGGAGGGAGCTGCTCTTGTCCTTCTCCTGTTGCTCTCAGCCCCTCGAGCTGCAGATTATCGTCTCCTGCCTTCTCTTGTATTCTTTCCGAATGAATCGCCTCAGCCTTCCTCTCATCTTGTCACCTTCCTCGTTCTCCCCCATCTCTCTCTCTCTCTCTCTCTCCTCCTCCTTCTCCTCCTCCTCCTCCTCTCCTTCGCCCTTCCCTTCTGCTCGTTCCTGCGCCTTCTACTACGATCTGCCAGGCGGTTCAACTCGCAGGAGGGGTACATGCAGCCTTGTTTCTCGCGCTTTTGAGGGGTGGGGTCTTTTTGCTGGGAGGGCCGCCGGTTCAACTCGCAGGAGGGGTACATGCAGCCTTGTTTCTCGAGCTTTTGAGGGGTGGGGTCTTTTGCTGGGAGGGCCTTCAGCTAGGAGTTTCCGCCTGTTGCCCTTCCGACCTTCGCCCTCCTCACGGCAGCCGGGCTGAAGTCGCTGCCCCTCCTCTACCTCTCCTCTACTCTACTCTACTCTCCCCTCCCTTCCCCTACTCTACTCTACTCTACTCTTCTCTCCTCTCCTCTACTCTCCTCTCCTCTCCTCTCCTCTCCTCTCCTCTCCTCTCCTCTCCTCTCCTCTCCTCTCCTCTCCTCTCCTCTACTCTACTCTACTCTACTCTACTCTACTCTACTCTACTCTACTCTACTCTACTCTACTCTACTCTCCTTCCCTGCCCCTCCTTGCTCCTCCTCTGAGTCTCCCTCTCGTCCCTCCCCTCCCTTCGCCTGGTTATTTTGTAGCTTCCGAGGCTGATCAGTCTCTTCCTTTGCCTGCCTCGTTCGGCGTGACTCAGTGAGTCGCTTCGTACTGCAATGCGTTGCGATCTCTCTTTCCCCGTCCTTTTCCTCCTTTCTTGTGGCTTCTCCTCCTTGTCTACTGCCTTCTCAGGCCCCTGGCACATGGTATGCAGGTTGTCCTGGCAGGAAGGCATGTTTTCAACTTCTCCGGATTCTTCAACCCAGCTTTGGTGTTCTCGTTCCAGCAGCCTGGCGTGCTGTATGAATCGAGATCTAATGATGGTACTGCCGTGACCTTACGAGACAACACTGGGATCCTTGAGACTTACCTACAGTCATACCCCCGCACTGGATCATCGAATGACTTCCAGTATGCTTATGTTCCATCCTTCAGGTGCTCGGCGCCTTACACGTACTACACCTGCCTCAATGCCAACTACGACTCGACCGCCAGCTGGCAGCTCGTTTACTCCGACGTGCTCAACAAAGACTACAGCATCGACTTTTCCAACACCTCCTTGCAGTACAGCTTCCAGACCCCCCAGCTGTGCGAGTGGCGGACAGGAGCAGTAGACGCGTCGGTGAGCAGAGGAGTGTACGACGGAGTGAGGTCGAGCAGGGTGGAGGAGATCATCGCGGCGCTGCAATCAGCTAGCAAGAGCTACACTTTCTACAACAGCTCAGAGACAGGTTGGACAACCTATGCGATTGCGGTAAAGGGATCAGGGACGGTACCTTGCTTCGACTGCGCGTGTAGGGAAGCAATGTCAGTAGTCCCTGCCGGTGACAACGGGAGGTGCTCGATGCAGATGTGCAACGTGAGCGGGTGCGCGCGGAGCTTGGCAGATACACCGGTGCCGTCATGTGCGATGGACAAGGTCAACCTGCCAGGGATGGCGGTGGGGAGTGGGGGAGCCAGCTACCAGGGAACCACTTGGAGCTGGCAAGGAGTGTGGAAGTCCCCTGGAAGCCCTCCGAATCCATCAGGACTGACAGCAGGGAGCTCCCGAGTTCACCGAAGCCACAGGCTGCTGATACTAGCAGCCTGTGTCAGCGCAGCCTTTACAGGCTTTGACGTATGCGAGTCAATGCGTTCAACGCTGTGCGGCGTGATCGGACTGGCAGCCGCTGCCAGTGCTGAGCCGGGATCACGGACTCACAGAACTACCCGGTGACCCTCAACCTCCGCCGGCAATCATTGATGATGATGATGAACTCTTGTACTGTCATCGTAATAGAATCGGATCAGTACTCTACATCGGCCGCCGTGATCATCGCCCTCAGTCACGTCCCCCGGGCCCCGTCCTCCGCGGGGGCCCGAGTACCGTACGGTCGGACCCGGTTGGACTGAGTCTCAGTGAGGACTCCGGGACGGGGGCCGTCATGGGGCCCTCAGGCGCGGCGGACTCGGGAGGTGGCTGCGGCGGCAGAAATCATCATCGCCCGCTGGCACCTCAGTTTTACTCAAAGTTAAGTTAAAGATCAGTACGAGGACAATCAGGAGAGTCGACTCAGGCTGGCCCGGCAACTTGAGTTTCACTGAGTTCATGCCGTCAGGCCCGGGCCGCCCGGCCGGCCCCTCATTCCGACCCCTGCTGTGCCCTCCCTCCCTCTATATCACTCTTATATCTGGTTGAACCAGGGAAAAGGTTCATAATTCTTTGATGCTTCAACTCGTAAGCTATTTAATATCTGAAATGTATGGTACTTCACATCTGAAAGACGTTTCTTGAAGTTCATCTTGTGTAGCGCCGCCACCGGGTGAACAGATCTCTACAAAGGTGCATTCGTTACAATTCCATCAGCCACATATTCGTTGCCTCCAACAATTACTTTGTTTGGGTCCCGCGCACATCTACTGTGGTCATTTATTACCCCCCT
>NW_005434640.1:438649-453020 GCF_000315625.1 Guillardia theta CCMP2712
GGCCCCTCCACTTCCGACCCCTCGCCTCGTCGCCCTCCCTCCCCTCCCTCCCCTCCCTCCCTCCCTCCCTCCCTCCCTCCCTCCTCCCTCCTCCCTCCCCTCCCTCCTCCCTCCCCTCCTCTCCCTCTCCCCTCCCTCTCCCCTCCTCCTCCTCCCGTCCCTCATACCCTCTTCCCACGCCTCCTCTGTCTTCCGGCTCGCTCCTACAACAATGTCGTCGCCTCTCGGGGTATTCATGCTGCCTGCCTGCCTGCCTGCCTGCCTGCCTGGTCTGATTTTCTTCCTTCTCCAGTGGAAGCTCCGAGCTGCCGCCTGGGCGTACGGCTGCGCCTTCTATGCAGTGACAGCAGCAAGACTCTCACACGAGACGCATCTTCAGGTGTCCCCTCGTCCCGCTTCCGCTCCCCGTCCTCGTCCCTCCGCTCTACTCGACCCGGTTCCCACCTTCCCTCCTCTCTCCCCTTCACCATCTCCTCTTTGCTATCCCCTACTCATGCTGGCGGCAGGCGTTCTACATCAAGGCGCTCAAGCTTGACCCCAAGGCAGTCGGAAGGTCCCGAGCAGCAACAGCTGGAGCATGACGTTCTGACGCGTTGGCAGCGTTTGGTCTTTCTACTTTATCTGGGTCGGAGCTTGCGAGCCGGTGTTCGGGGCTGCTATCGACATCCTTCAGGTTCGAGGGAGGGATGAAAGGGGCGAGGAGGAGAATTGTAGAGGAGAGGAGGAGAGGAGGAGAATGGAGCGAAAGTGGCTGGAGCCTTCTGATTTTCTGCCATGAGAACAGAGCTTCAATGTACGACCATCCAACTTGCTCCTCCTCGTCACCCCCGCCTGGTGTGCTCCCACTTACAATGTCCCCTCCTCCCTCCTTTCTTCCCTTCTTCCTCTTCCCTTCTTCCTCTTCCTTCTCCCTCCTCCAATATTTCTCTCTTTCCTCACAGGCTGGAGCAGGTCGCTCCTCTTCTACCGATTGTGGACCCCCGACGAGTCGACACGGCACCTCTACCTGACTCTTTTTGCCTTCGGAGCCGTGCAGGCCTTCATGCTCATGCTCGTCACCACCATCTTTCAGTCCTTCTTCCCTCCCGGTGAGAGGAGGAACGCTGCTTCCAGGCCCCGCCAGGTCCTCGCCATCCTCGGCCTCCTCACCGGCATGGTCCTCCCGCCCTTCCTCTCGCGCGACTGGATTCAGACGGACACTCTGGCTTCCTCTCTCTCTATTGCCATCTTTGCCGCTGCGATGCTGGGCAGCCTCGCCCTGAGCGTCTTGGAGGGGTCAGTCTCAGCTGGAGAAGTGACGAGGAGGAGCGAGAAGACGAACGTTCTCAAGGTGGCGAGCGAGATCGCAAGCATCTGCCTCCATCCTACCTTCCGTTTTGTCCTTCTCTTCAGCGTCCTCAGTCAGCTCGGCAACGCGCTCTTCGCCACCAGCATCAACATGTACATGCTCTACGTCGCCAGCATGGGCTCGCCCATCTCTCCTGCCCTGTGCGGCGTCTCCTTCCTGCAGCCCGTGAGCTTCTTCGACGGTTGTCTCTTGCCTTCCCTTTCCGTCCGTTGGCAGCGTACGCTGGTCCCCGTCTGCTTCTACGTCGCTTGTCTCGCAGCAGGAGGAAAGCTCATGCAGGCGGCTCGCGACATCGGAGCAGAGAAGACGCTTGCCCGAGAGTTTCGCATCTACGGCTCAGCCCTGGCGCTCACGCCCGTCACATCATCCGCTTGGCTCCACATGCACGGGGGGAACGGCTTCTTTGTCCTTCTCCTCTGCATGTTGGTGGTGGGTTCTGCTGGGGCTGGACTGAGCCTCCTCCCTGACCTTGTCATTGCCGCCGCGGTGGATGAGGTGAGGAGGTGAGGAGGCGGCGCTGCTGCAGTGACAAGTCGAGCAGGACGCCAAGGCTAAGGGCAGGAATCGATCCGGTGCCTTTTACGGGGCCAAGCAGGTGGGTATCAGAGCTGGTTCAGCCGCTGCCTCGCTGCTCTCCGGTCTTGTCCTTGCAGCCCTGCAGTTCCAGCCCAACGAGACTCAGCAGCCTCCCCAGCTGGTGGCTGGACTGACGGCCATGTGCTGGTTCGTCCCTGCCGTCTTATACCACATGGCAGCCGGGGTGACCTCATACTACTTGAGTCTAGTGGAGCACAAGGAGAAGAAAGCTTGAGGAGAAGACGATAGAGCAGGTGACGCGAGATGGCCTGAGATATTTACTGTGGCAAGTAACAAACGATTCAAGTGTATTTCTGACAGTATTAAGAGTTATGTACCATAGCAAGTTGCAAGCACGGCACTTTGTTTGTACATATTCTACACGTCGGCAGTGGCAGCCATCACGAGCGAAAGGTTGAATCGCCTGCTAGGTACGCGACGTCTGAGGGCAAGATGGCGTTGCCGACAGAGGCTGCGCTGGGCGACAACCAGCTGAAATTGTCGAACTCAAACTTTGGGGTGCAGGGAGGAGTCGCGCGGTGGAACACACCGTTACTCCACGAGCTCTTCCCGCTAAAGATCGAGGTCTGCGGGCTCTTGGGAGTGAAGATACTTGCGCCCTCCAAGAATGCGGTGTTGTCGTTGCCTGCTGCGAAGAAATCCTTGAACCGAGCAGAGTTGGGCGAAGACAACGGGAATCCTTGCTTCGTTCCACCAGGCGTCGTTGCCAGCTTGGGGGAGTCCGAGAAGACTGGTCTCCCTCCGTCAAAGTCAACCCCGTTGGCACTCTGCAGGTTGCCGCTGACGCCCCAGGTCGGCGTCAGGTTGAGCTGGGGAGTTGAGCTCATGTAGTAGTTGAGCGAAGAGCTCTCTCTCTCGAGCACCAGGTCAGCGGCAGGGTTATCTAACGATGATAGCGGCTTGTTCTCCTTGTTAACCTCAACCTTGTCTTCAAGCTTCACTTCTTGTGCAACTGGTGCGCGGCTTCTGCTGTCATGTAACGGTATTTCTGTGACGGCACACGCAACTCTCATTGACGTTGGGTTTCGCACTTCGACACTGATGGGAGGGCGTCTCGAAGCCAGAGACTGAGATTTCTCTGCCTTTTGTTCCGCAGAGGGAGCTGAAGTCCGACTGAAGCTCAGTTGAGGAGGTCTAGATGCTCTACTCGTGTCAAGACTTGCTTTGCTTGTCCTGTCGAAGTGAGTCTTGCCGGCCATGTTCGAAACCGAGAACCCTGCGGGGATAGCAGGAGCCATTCTTGCAACACTCGAGGCACTGCCTCCACTAGGGTAAAACGGTTTGGAGGGATCGTTGCCATTCAGACAGCCTTCGCATACACAGTTGGTAGAGCACTTGAGACCAGCGCCAAAGCATTCACAGTATTTCTTCTGGCACTTGCTTCTCCTGCACCTGCACCCGCGCACAGTCTTCAACGTTCCATTGGGAGTGTGAACCTCCTGGTTCTCAAGCTCCAAGCTTGTGCCCTTGAAGGCCTACAGAAACATTTCAGCATGCGAGAAACCATACACAATAAAAATACCATTGGGTCATTCAATCGAACCAAGCGCACTGCCATCATTCGAGCTTGCTCATGCTTTCCATCATTATGGCAGTCCACACAAACACAGTCATTGGTACAACGAACATCGTTCCGAAAGCATGCGCAGTATTGCTTTAGACACTTAGTCCTTCCGCATCGACATCCCTTCTCCTTCTCTGACTTCTTCTGAGCATTGTCAGTCGGGTTCATGTCACTTGCGTCGGCAAACTTTCCTCTGGAATCAACTACAGTAGGAGGATTGGCACTCCCACTCGCACGAACCCTCTTGTCTCTGTGATTCAGTTAGTAAGTGGCGGCACATGAGCGTCAGACACTACCTCTCCATGTCGTTGCGACCTGACGCGCTCTCGGGCCTGCGCTTGCCGGCCTGCAGGTTCTTGTCGGACATGGCATAGGAGCCTGAGAACGACATTGGAAGCTTGTCTGTCACTCCAGGGCTCGCAGCGAGGGATCCAAGATCGCTCACGTCGCTGCAACCTCAACGCAATCGCAATAAAAAGCAAACGAGGGTACCAACAGCGATTGAAGTCTCGATGAAGAGTGAGGAAGATGCAGGAAAGAAGAGGAGAGAAGCAGTTGAGCAGAAGAAGAGCAGAGAGCAGGTGTGCAGGGAGTCAGAGAGCAAGGGGGCAAGCCGGGGGGGCGGGGGCAGCAGGAGGGGAAGGGAAGCGGGGGAGGGAGCGCAAGGGGAACAGGAGGACTGAGGCGGTTGGGAGGGAAGGCGGGATGAGGTCACCGGAGCACAGGGGGTAGGGGTAGTCATGACATGGGGTGGGTAGTAGTAGATAGGGTGGCTCTAGTGTGGTGTATTAGGGTGTAATGGGGGGGTCCTAGTAAGGTAGGGTGATTTGTTCAAGGGCTGCGCACGGGTGGTAACAGATTTAGTGGTAGTGGAGTTAGGGAAAGTAGGGGTGATATGAGGTATTTATGGGGGTAGTAGGAGGCCTCAAATACAGGTGGTAGGGTACGATACCCCGAGGGTGGGGGACTAAAAAATTAAAATGGGGGGTACTTAGAAAGTGTAAAGAATTGCAGGAACCGGTCATTTCCCCTTGATTAGTACCCCTACTTGCTGTAGGTCTCGAGAATGTTGAAAGGGTCCTACCCCACGAGGTGTTATTGGTCATTGGTCGTATCTCGTGAGATTCAAGGGGTGGGGTAGTGACAGAGGGTGCATGGGTGGGTAGTGCAGGGAGTACGACGGGTCGGAAGGAGAACAGACCCCAGGGGTGGTGTACAATGATAATGAATTATTAGATCAATGGGGTTGAGGTAGGGGTGGGCTCAGGAGGGGTATTTATAAGAACAACCCCACCCCATGCTCCCCCTTTATTCCCTTCCGGGAAGCTACGAGACCTCACTACCCCACCCTGGCGAAAGACAGGGTGTTTGGGCAGGAGAGTAAGCAGCAGGGGTAGGGTGAGCGGGGGGCGATACATGGATACAGGTCCTAGTAGCACAAGGGCTCTAGGGGGGTAGTGAGGCCAACGGTGGGGGGTCAGGGGGTCCTCGGGCAACGAAATCACAGGGGATGGTAGGGTACCCCACCCAAGATGGGAGGGGAGGTATTTTTGGAGAATATGTTCTAAATATGGAGATATTATTCTAATTATAGCCTCACGAACTGCTATTTTGAGGTTTTGTTTAGAAAAATATTTTTAAAAAACCCCTTCGGCCCCTCGTTTCCAGCAACCCGTGGAGATAGCATTCTAGGACTACCCCTACCTACAGATTTCCTCATAAGCACCCACCCAGATATCACCTCACAGATGTAGAATCTCAACAGGGAGCACCGCGAGCATTCCAAGAAACCTTTAAAATATTTAAAAAGATATTTATTATTATATCTATATAAATTCACTATTTTGTACCCTATTGATTTCTTATTATCCAAAACAAATATATTTTGTACCCATTCTTTTGTAAAACTTCTGTAGCATTTTTTGATGAAAACAGTTTTAGGGTCCAAAAGTGAAAACGGCCAGAAATACGATTACCACCCCTACCCCCCATCTTCCGTTCCATGGTACGGTACTTGTACTGAGGCAGGCTTGTAGCTTACGGCGCCACGCTTCAGGTTTCAGGCCCGTAACACTCTGAGGCAGGCTGGGCCCGAAGCTTCGGGATCACTGAGGGGACCCGGCCCCTTGACCGGAAGTCTCTGCTACCTGGCGCGGACCCACCGGAGGGATACTCCGGCGGTGATCACGGGCTTGCCTCGGGCTGCGAAGGGTCATGGTGGCAGGGAAGATATAGGGAAGGGGAGGGAGGAAGGGAGGAGAGAGGAAGCGATAGCTAGGCTTGCGGTAGCAGACGAGGAAGAACAACAGTTGTCAGTGCATTCAAGCGTTCTCAGGACCGCAAGTCTCTTGTTGGTCGTCAGCCCTCATGGCGAGGAAAACTTCAACAGCCGTTCTCCTCGTCTCCACCATCATCTTCGGCGTGATCTGTGGAGCATTCCTGGTGCAGCAAACCATCAGGCCCATTCGTTCTTCAGAGCTGACTCCATCATCTCCATCCCGTCATGGCCTCTCCCCAGCTTCTGCAAAGCGAGGGCGGCCAATGGTGGCGTCCAGGCAAGCCGTGCATGCGACGAACAAGAAGTATACAATGCACAACGTGATGAAGAAGTTGTTCTCACGGTCCTCATCTGTGAGTGTGTTCTTCCCCCTGATCAATGTGCAGGGCACCCGCGAGCTATAAGTTCAGAACTGAATACTACGAGGAAAGCATCAAGTCCGCTGTAGGGTTATCCTCTTGTGGTGGTTCAAGCTCAAGACTTTAGCAGATGCCCAGCTTGAACGAGACGGCGAGCGCGTCCTCAGAGAATAAAACCTCTGATACTATGGACCTGGACCTGGACCTGGACGACAACGTGGCGATGTGGTCGGCTGAGCCATACAAAGATGAAGACGGCGACATTGAGCTAGAAGACATTCTGTTCTATGACCTCCCCCTCTTCTGCTTGTTCTTGGGTATTCTTCTGTACGTTGAAGTGAGTGGAACCTGCTCGAACCTCGTCCTCCACTGACTCCTGGCCTTCAGGTCACAGCATGCCTGTGGCGTCGTGGACGCGATTTTCTTGTAAACACATCGATGTGGAAGGAGAGCGGATCGCAGGCGAGGGGGCAGGCAGCGAAGGAGAGTCAGGTGAGAATGCGTGTGCTCCTCACCCTCCTGGCTGATGCTCTTGGAAGCTGATGATATTCCGCCCTTACGCCACCTGGTTCGCCGTCATCGGCCTGTGGTTGGTGATCAAGAGCGCCATCGACGTGTTCGGCAAGGTGATGACTTGACAAGAGGACGCGAGCCCAGCGCTGACTGCTGCTCATGCAGTGTTACTGGAACTGGTACTGCTGGATGGACCTCGACTGCAACCTCCGCATCCTGACACCTGCTGTGGCGGAATGCACGTTGGACGTGATGATTCCTGCCTGTGTCTTCACTTCCATCCTCGTCTGCGGAGTCCTCGCGTGTGTGTGGTGCTTCACGAGGCCATGGTCGAGCCTGGTGCTGTTCGGTACCTTCATCACGGGCATCTATGCAATCTCGACGACAAGCCTGTTCGTCTATGCTCTTTGGGTCTTCACCGCCATCGGATTCAACTACTTCTATTTCTATGTGAGTCTCCCTCCGCTCCTCTGCTCTGCTTCACTTCCCCTCCTCTCCTCTCTGTTGGCAACTCACTCACTCACTCACATCTCTCCACTCACACACCCAGTCTCCCTTCATCTTCTCTTCATCAACCTTGTCATAGTTGTGGTTGACTCCCACCAGATTCTTCCATACGTGGCGGAATCCCCGTCCTGGTGTGAAGACCTCGGATCTCTTGCTCTCTCCAACCCGCCTGACTGTGAGATGAGAGATGGCGACAGGCAGCAGGTTTGCCTTCCCTCTTCCCCTCCAGAGCCACTGCCCCCTCACTTGCCTGAGTAGAACTGGGAGGCTTGTGCGGAGCCAGTTGAGGATCCGACCAGGTGAGAATTTGAGGGGAGGGGGAGAAGTTCATGAGTGATGCAGGGAGGAGATGTCAGTGTTGAGCTGGACAGAAACCGCCGGGTGGTACGTGGCAGATTTCTTCCAGAAGAACATGCGAGACTGGAGGATCTTGTGGAATGGTGAGCAACTCCCTGCTCCCCCTCCCTTCTCCTGCCCCTCCCCTCGCTCCTACTGAACCGACTTGTGGGATCTTTTCATGATGTTTGAGGTTGAGCAGGTCTGGTGATGAGATGCTTCGTCCTCCTCTTCTGCTCTCAGAACATCCGAGTGTTCGGCAAGGAGAACGTTCAGCACATTGGATCGCACGACAAGGTGAGGGGAGGCATTGACAGACAGGATGAGGGTGGAGGAGGGATAGAGCAGCAGGAGGGGAGAGGAGGGAGCTGAGTGACAGGGCAGCAGGAGGGGCAGGTGGACTGATGGCCGTGTAGGTTTTGCTCGCTGCCAACCATCGGACCTTCTACGACTTCTTCGTCATCACCGTCAGCGGCATTTGGGCCAACAGCGGAGCCTCGTTCTTCTCTTTCTACCCGGTACCTCCTCCTCTTGTCTGCTGAGCGAGGAGTGAGGGCGAGGCAGGTCCGCTCCTCCTTCTTCTACACCAACCCGGGAGGCATCTTACTCAACATGATCGCCTCGGCCATGGCGATGATCCCGCCGGTCCTCAACACCCCGAGCGACAAGCAGAAGGAGGCCACGAAGCCTTCCACCGACGCGAAGAGGTGGAACGACTTTGTGATCCGCAGGATCGTCAGCGAGCTCAGAACTCCCGGCACCGTCTGTGGGATCCATCCCGAGGTCTTTCCATGCTACCACACATCCCGTCTTCGTCCTCTTCCTCGTCCTCACCCTCCTCGTTGGCTACGTCGAGGCTCCTCTTCTTGTCCCTTTTTCGTCTGTTTTGCTTCTCATGTCTACTCACCTCGAGCTCAGGGCACACGGAACACGTCCCCTGACCCCTACGACATCCTCCCGACCAAACCAGGTAGGGCATGAGTGGAGGAGGGAAATGAGGACAAGAGGAGGAGCTGAGAAGAGGACAGGGATCGGGCGAGTGTCACTAGAGGCGGAGGAGACGCATGTCATCCCCGTGTTCATCAAGGGGATCGAGAGCGACTTGCTGGAAGCCTTCCGCAAGAACTGGTGGAGCAAGGAGACGACCGACATTTGTATCGGCCCTCACGTGGACGTGAGCGACCTGCAGAAGGTAGGGAGGAGGAGGAGGAGAAGGGACAAGGTAAGGGAGATTAACTGATATGTTGCCACAGAGATTGAAAGAGGGAGGCAATGCTGATGAGCTGAGCGTTGAAGCCGGTGATGATCAGGAGGGTGGCGGGGGTGGGCTGGGGGGTCCGGAGAAGAATCACCGTTGGCTTCGGCTGAATCAGTTGCTATTGCAGGAGAGAGAATTACAGACGCGATCAAGAAGCTCGCCGCGGCACACAAGGAGATGGTGAGAGGAGGTGGAGGAGGAGGTGGTGGTGGTGGAGCCTGGTTGGGGGTTTAGGGTAAAGGGGGGGTGAAGGAGGCTGACCCTGAGTCTTGCAGGAGGAGAAGGAGGCGAGGGAGAGCGACAAGGTGTGTAAGAGCTTGGGCGAGTGAGCTGACTGACAATGTGGCAGCCGTACCAGGGGGCAGGGCAAGTCTGAGGATGTAGAGGTCTGAAGTTAGACATGTCATGTTCGTATCTTTGAGACCGCAGTGAAGTCAAGCGAACAGAAGGGAAGAGAGGGAGGGCGGGAGTAGCGAAGCATGAGGAGAGGAAGAGGGAGGGGAGGGAAGAGAAACCGTGACAAGTCAATGCACCTTTGGTCTAGAGCTCCTCTTTGCTCGCTTGGCCTTCCGAGTTCTCCTGCAGGCGCGTGAGGTCAGCGAGCAGGAGGGAGGGGAACCTTGACGTTGAGGATGGTCAGCATCTGAGAAACGAGTGAGGAGGAGCAGGCGCAGCAGGACTTCTCACCGCCTCCTCCTGCTCTTTCCTCTTCCCCACCACTGCCAGCGCCTTCCGCATGCTCTTGACGATCTTTGACGTGTCAGCCTCCCCTCGCTCCCAGCAGGCCCTACCGTCTCCTCGGAGCTGTGGAAGTACTTGTACTTGGCGTTCCCTCCCTCACCTGCTCTCCTGCTCACCATCACTCGAGCACGCGCATCCCTCACACTCGATCTCCGTCAACAGTTCCCCGTGCTCCCCGTCGTAGAAGTAGATGCGGGGGATGTAGGAGCCGTCCACGTGCCAGGCCGCGTCCTGTAGAGACAGTCAGCGGCGGCAGCAGCAGCAGCAGTTGTACCGTGGGCTCCTCCTGATCCTGCGGCGAGTGAGCTGGGGAGGAGAAGGAGAGCAGCAAACCTCAACATTGATCATCACAAACTCTTTGGCGAGCTGCTCGATGCTCGTGCTTCCCGACACGACAGGCTTCAGCGCCTTCCATGTCGTCACCTCAAAGGATTCAGCCCCTCTGCCTCACCCTGCAGGCCCCGCACCAGCTCTTGTGGATCAAGATCATGGCCTGTGGAAGGTCAAGGGGGCAAAGCGGCAGGTGGAGGAGGAGGAGGAGGAGGAGGAGGAGGAGGAGGAGGAGGAGGAGGAGGAGGAGGAGGAGGAGGAGGAGGAGGAGGAGGCACAGGTTTCGCTCGCGCTTCTGCTTCCTTGAGCCCTCCCTCGAAGCTGAACCACTCGAACTGCTCGCCGAATCCTCTTCCATCCACCCTCGAAACTTCACTCGACAGTCAGTCAGTCAGTTCGCTGCATCAATTCAACTCACCGTTGGCACCTCCGCATACGGGATCCACCACTAGAGCATGAAACTGATCAGACCTCTCCTTCTCCTCCCTCTCCTCCCTCTCCTCCCTCTCCTCCCTCTCCTCTCCTCTCCTCCCTCTCCTGCCTGTCCTTCCTGTCCTGCCTGTCCTGCCTGTCCTGCCTGTCCTGCCTGTCCTCTCCTGCATCCCCTCTCCTCCCTCCCTCCCTTCCTTACCCAGCAGCAGCAGCAGCAGCAGCAGCATCAGCGTGCTCGGGTGCATTTTGCAAGGCCACGTTACCCTCATACCGACAATGAGGCGCAATGGAATCGCAGCGGGGGCGGCATGCTTGCTGCTGGCGGCGAGGTGAGAGAGAGGGAGGGGGGCGAGCGAAGCCTGAGCGATGAAGCAAGACGGAGAGAGAGAGAGAAGGAGGGAGGGAGGGAGAGGGAGGGAGGGAGAGGAGGGGACGGGGGGGGGGGGGGGAGGAGAAGAATGAGCATGAAGTCCTGGGATGACTGCCGTGTCAGTGCTGGGGGTGTCGGGAGACGTGGAGGGACGTCGATGCTGTCGCATGCCGTGTGGTGGAAGTCGAGCGACGCGCTTGTGAGACGCGCGTCTTTCCTCGTACACGTCGCTGCTGCTTGACGGACGACGAAGAGAATAACGGCATGGCAGACATGCAGGAGGCTGAAGGAGGCGCGAGAGTGTCTCCTCGAGTCCCTTCGCCTCTCGGAACAAGAAGATCAACCGCATGCTAAGGTCTCGTCTGCCCTTGGCTCCTCCCTACACTCTCCCCCACCCTCCCTCTCTTTCAACTCTTTTGGTTCATGTTTTGCTAGTTTGAGGCTCTATTTGCCTTCGCCACCTTCCTGCATAAGGAGGAGAGGTAAGAAATCGATCCTGTCTCTGCTGCTGGTGCTGGTGCTGGTGCTGGTGCTGGTGCTGGTGCTGGTGCTGGTGCTGGTGCTGGTGCTGCTCTTCCTCTTCAATCTCCCTCCTCTGGCTCCAAGCGCCTCACGTCCTGGCAGCGACCTCGAGCTGGCAGAGAAAATCTACCAGCAGCTGCTGGACGCGGAGGGGGAGAAGGTGAGGCTGCGATGGCAGCGGGTCAGACGCGTGACAGCCGGGCAGGTGGAGGTGCTGAACAGCTACGCGCTCCTCATGCACACCGGGACTAACCAGCGATGGGAAGATGCAGAGGAGCTGTACGAGAGGTGAGGAAGAGAGGGGAAGAGAAGGGAGGGGAGGGGAGGGGAGGGGAGGGGAATGGTCAGAGGAGGGACAAGGAGCAGGGGAGGTGGTAGAAGAGGAGGAGGGTGACGGCGAAAGAAGCTGATGGCAGCGAGAAGAGCGCTCGAGCTGGACCCTCACCACGCCCCAACGTTGAGCAACTACGCGATGCTGCAAGGAGAGCGGACGGACGGGCGAGGGAGTTACAAGTCGACCATGTTCTTGTAAGAGAGGAGGCGAAAGAGCTGGCTTCCCGTCACTTGCCATGCAGGTACGAACGAGCGATGGCGAACAGCCCCAAGGAGGTGAAGGAGACGCAGGAGAAGTACGAGATTGACGCGCTCTGAGTTACAAGCGCGAGAAGCAGCTCGAAGCTCGTCGCCCTCAAGCGTAATCCTTGTAGACCTGCCCGGCAATGACCAGACGCTGAATCTATCGAGCAAGTCATGGACAAAGGATTAGCGAACCAGAGCATCTCCCTCCTTCCTCTCCCCTTCTCTCCCTCCGCCTCCTTCGCCCCCCAAGTGTTTCTCCGTCATCGCTCCTTTCTCTCCATCTATCCCAGCAACAGCCTCCCTGCCTCACCTCGCTTGTTCCTTCATAAATCTCTGTGATCCTAGCGTCTCGGTAGTGTCGCTCCACCGGGTAATCCGTCACGTATCCTGCTCGCCCTTCACTCGCAGCTTCTTCTTTCGCATCTCACCGTATCCTCCCAGCACTTGAATCGCTTGATGCGAGCAGAAAGTTGCCGCTTCCGACGCCGCGAGTCTAACATGAAGGTGAGAACAAGTGCGCCAAGAGCTCACATTTGAGAATCCGCATTCTACATGCACGTGCGAATGCGAATGCTCTCCCTCCACATGCAGAAGCTTCACTCACTTTGCCATGGCCGCAGCCTTGATGAAGTTCTCCTTGTCATCTTTCATCTGAGCTGCTCGCCAGCTGGAGGCTTGTCAGACATGTTTGTCATCGGGAGGAGATGGGAACGTGAGGAGGCGGGCGGACTCAATCTTCATGGCCTGACAAGATGACAGTCAGCAGCGCATGACAAGCCTCATGGCGCAGAACCATGTCAGCGATCTTGAACTGGATGGCCTGCAGCTTTGAGATGGGACTGCCGAACGCCGTGCGCGTTTCCGAGTATCTTCACTCTATCATCTCCTTCACGAGTCCCTCACTCTCTACCTCACTGCAGCATCTAGCGAAGCCTGCGCTATCCCGACTCCCTGCCGACGGTCAGTGCCGGCATGCACACCTACAAGGTCACCTGGCTTGCAATTCCGATCCTGCCACCGTCTAGGGTCATCATGGCGATCTTGAAGCCCATGCCTGCCGTCCGCGTCAGCCTCCTCCTCTGCTCGCCTCGTTCCCTACCAAGATCGCCGAGGAGATGAGAGCGAGGGATGCGACAGTCCTCGAAGATGAGGCTGATGCGAGTGAGCGGCGAGCCTCGAGCTCCTCTATCACCTGCAGGTGCCCGACGCTCGGATCCCAAGCTTATCCTCGGGCTGAAGTTCCAAGTGAGAAGAGGAGGAGTAGGAAGCAAAGAGCTCTTACCTTTCCCGTGGTAAAGCCGGGAGTGCCTTTCTCTACCAAGAACGCGGAGATTCCTGTCATGTACTTGTCATGCTCCTGACAAGAGCTGCCGCTTCACCTTTGTGTTTGGCTGACTTGTCGGAGGTCGCGAAGACGATGGCAGCATCTGCAGTCGGCCCGTTGGTGATCCAGTTCTTAGTGCCATTCAAGACCTGGCCAATCGACATGAGAATCACGGGACCACTCCATCCGTTTCAATCCGTTACAAAGTGATCGCCATCAGCCACAGCCACCGTCGACGCAGCCCCTGAGCTCGTTTAGTCAATTTCTACGTGAGCCCTTCGCCTCACCTGCATCCGATCCGTTGCCGGGTTCACTCAGAGCAAAGCAGCCTACAGGAGGCAACAGTCAGTCCCGAGCTCAAGTCCAGCTCAGGTGCTGACCAAGCTTGTTGCCGGACGCAAAGTCAGTCAGCCATTTTTCTTTCTGCTCGGCTGTCCCGAACATCTTGATCGGGTCACTGCGAGCCGTCAGACAGCAGTCGGGATGTAGCAGGCCAACCAACCAGTAAAGCGAGTTGTTGGCGGACATGACCACACCGCAGCTGGCGCATCCGCGAGAGATTTCTTCGAGAGAAATGGCGTAGGACATGGTATCCATCCCCGAGCCCCCGAATTCCGTTGGCTGACTCACTCCCATCAAGCCCATCTCTCCCATCTTCTTGATGACTTCCACTGGAAGCTTGTGCCTACGACAAGCCTCACTCGCAAGCCCCTGACTCATTTCATGCAGTACTCTTTGTCCCACGATCCCGCGTTAGGGGCTAGTTCCTCATCAGCGAACTGGCGGCACATGCTTTGGAGCATCTTTGACATGGACAGAGATGGTGAGGATTGAGAATGAATGAAGGGTAAGGAGATCAGCCCATAATCGATAGTAACGCGCGTCCTCACTCACCTTATGCTCATCGCTGACCTGGCTATAAGTTGTGATACTTCGACACACATGATGCCGCAGTAAAGTCTTGGCACTGATGGAAGACCTGCCGGAGAGGGTCAGCCTCCTCCACTATCCATTCGTCACCTGCCTCTGAAGGCTCTGCCTCAAGAACATCCTGCGTATGCAACACAAGTCAGAGTCACGTAGGCACAGAAGCATCCATGCAATCAAACATGATCGAACACCTTTCCCGGCAATCATTTGCCTTTCCTGCATGCTCGAGTCGCTTCTTCCCAAAATCTATCCCCTGCCTCCGTTACTGTCTCTCTGGCTCTTCTCCTGCCCCTGCTCTAGTCTCGTTTCTCATGTAGCTGTCGCTGTGTCTGTCTCTCCCTCTCCCTCCCTCTCCCTCCCTCTCCCTCTACCTGTACCTCTAT
>NW_005434640.1:453422-461592 GCF_000315625.1 Guillardia theta CCMP2712
TCCTCCTACGTCCTCCCTCCTCCCTCCCCTCCTCCCTCCCCTCCTCCCTCCCTCCCTCCTCCCTCCCCTCCTCCCTCCTCCCTCCTCCCTCCCTCGTCCCGTCCCCCGTCCCCGTCCCCCGGTCCCCTCCTTCCTTACCCTCCTCTCCCTCCTTGTCCCTCTCCATGTCCCTCTCTCTCTCCCTCTATCTCTCCCTCTCCCTCCCTCCCTCCTCGCTTTCCCTCTCCCTCTCCCTCTCCCTCTCCCTCTCCCTCTCCCCTCTCCCCTCTCCCTCCCTCCCTTTCCCTCCCATGCCTTCGCCCTCTTTCTGTCTCTCTCTGCCTTGGTCTCCCTCCCTCACGTCGCATAGATGCGCCCCAGGCGCATGGCCAATCGGAAAGGCCTGGGCACCCTCATCCCCTCACTGTCCCCAGGCACCAGGGAGGCTGGGTGGGTACGGACTCCCAGACGGACTCCCTTGAGTCAAAACTAGGGTTGGCCCGTCTCTCAAATCAGTTCTCGTACAGATTTTAAGTTAACTTCGAGTAAAAGTTCTACCGCAGCGAAACTGCGCATGTGCGTGGTGGGGGAGGTGCTGCATGGTGGGGGAGGAAGCATGAGGGAGGCGACGAGGAGGCGAGAGACATGCGAAGACAGGCAGCTTCTCTGATCTTCTTGCTCCTCCTGTGGGGGCTGCGAGAAGCGGTTGCGAACAGAGAGTCGGTAAAGACCGTGATGGCGGCAATAGCGGCGGATGAGAGGTTTGAGAGGAGGAAGGACGCCTTGCTGGAGGCCATCTCCTGCGGGGCAGACCGGAGCAAGAAGGGATCTTTCGATGCTCCGATACAAGAGATGCTCGAGGAGCTGAACCAGCACCCTGACTACGTCTCCACTTCTTCCTGTTCTGGCAGGGTCGCCATCTTCTGGGAGCCTGTCACGGAAACAGGGAAGGGAGTGGAGGAGGGGGAGGGGCTCGAAGAGCCTGAGGACCAGAAAGAGCAGAAGAAACGATGCAAGGGAGGGCAGTGGCTCCTCTGCAAGCACGCTCACGTTACAATCGAAGATGTCCAACAGGCTCTGGCGCTTCGTCCCGCGGAGAAAGGAACCGCCTACTTCAAGCACGAGCCCTTCATCTTACACGTGCAGTGTAAGTCGCTGGAAGCTGCTACTCGACTCATGGAGGCGGCGAGGGACGCAGGGTTCAGAGAGTCCGGCATCTCCGTTGGGTGAGGAAAGGGCTTGCTTTCTCGAGTGACGGGGGTGGCAGGAGGAAGCATGTGATAGTGGGCGTGAGAACCTCGGCTCTAAGGATGGAAGCTCCCATCCTCGTGGACGGAGAGCTGGTAGTCTCAGGCGAGTACCTCGCTATATTGGCAGGCATTGCCAATGAGAAGTTCACAAAGAACAAAGAGAAATCAGACAACTTGCACCGAATTCTGCGAAAAAGCATTCTGAGCCCACCGACCGGTTGTGAAGAGAATGACAAGAGAGCACAAGATGATGATGACGATGATGGTTGGACGATAGCTTGCAACCCCAACATTTGCGAGGAGATTCGCAAGATACTGTGCAAGAGCGGGGATCTTGAGACGGTGAGGGAAGGGTTGAATGAATAAGAAGCAATCGTTCACCTGGCAGCAGAGGTACAGGAACAGCAAGCTTGAAGATGGCAAGGTTGCGGTTCCTCTTAGAAGAGAGGCGTTGGAGAAGTTGAAAGAGTCGACTGATGGTTTGGAGTTGCTTCTGATTGCTGTAGCGCTTACTCTCGATCTCAGTTGATGATGAGTTGAACTTCATTCGATCTCAGATCAAACATGGAAACTGCTGTCTCGTCAAGGTTGTGCTTGTTCCCCTCTGGCCTTGTCGACTGCTCTTCTACTTCTCAACTCTCACACGTGACAACAGGTCGACAACCTCCCGGTCGCCGGGAAGCAGATCAAGAGGTCGCCGCATGCCCTCCTCGTTGAAGCTGTCAAGCAGCTTCTCACAGCCAATGGCCATGCGATGCCGGAGGGAAAGGTGAGCGCTGTTCCGCTGCCTGCTCGCTCCCTCACTGCTCCTTCAGACCCTCGAGCAGGCTGGCGTCCCTCGACACTGGGAGGAATTTGGAGACCTTATCCTTCTACCCGAAGGAAGCTTCCAGGTGCATGCCCAGCCCTAGTCCAGCTGAGCAGCGAAGTGACGTGTGGTCAGAGCTCGCCCTGGGATCTCATCGCCCCCGACGCCTTGTGGTCTGCGGTGGCTCGCGCGCTCTCCGCCAAGCGAGTCGCGGTCAAGGTGCTGCGGCTGCACGTGAAGCTGAAGGGTTGAGGTTGAGGCAGGCGGAAGTTGACGAAGGAAGGATGCGGCAGAGCCACGTGACCCTCAAGTTCCCTCCGGGCGGCGACAGCTGGGTACAAGTCACGCAGAACGGCATCACCTACTCGCTCGACATCTGCAGGGTCATGTTCAGGCGAGACTGCTTCCTGCTTGCAGCTCCTCTCCAGCTCCTGACCTCCCGATAGCCGCGGGAACGTCAATGAGAGGGCGAGGATGGGAACTATCGCGGCTGCCGGAGAGACGGTGGTGGACCTGTATGCCGGCATCGGCTACTTCACCCTCCCGCTGCTGGTGCAGGCCAAGTGCTCGAAGCTCTTCGCTTGTGAGATCAACCCGGACTCCGTCGAGGTCCCTCGCGCTCCTCCTCCTTCCCTTCTCACTTGCTTTCGGCAGGCCCTGCAGAGGAACCTCCTCGCCAATCGCGTCGCCGATCGCTGCCACGTGCTCCTCGGCGACAACCGCGAGACAACCTCCCTCCTCGACCGCTCGGCTCACCGCGTCCTCCTCGGCCTCCTCCCCTCCAGCGAGCAGGGCTGGCCCGTCGCGGTTTCGCATGCTCGTGAGAGGCTCAACTCACGCTGCTTCAGGTTCGCTGCCTCCGCGACGATGGCGGTTGGCTGCACGTGCATGAGAACGTGGCGGAGGCCGACGAAGCCACGTGGCTGCGGCAGCTGGAGGAGGAGCTGGAGAAGATCGCGCGACGTCAGGGGAGAGGAGAGTGGCGAGCGAGAGTCGAGCACGTGGAGCACGTGAAGACCTACGCGCCGCGGGTGTGGCATCTGGTCGCTGACGTGGAGATGCGCCCGAGGGAGGAGGGAAGCTGATGAAAGTCGATGACGGACGAGATGGTGATCAAGGGTTCGAGCTGAGCCTCGTGAAGGGTTCGAGCTGAGTTTCAGCTCCTTCCCCTCCCTCTCGCGTCTGCCTGCTCCTCCTCGAACGAAAGGCTGCCAGCTTCTCTTGCGCGTGCAAGTCTTGAAACAACTGCTCGTTGCTGTCCGCCCCGCCCCCGCCTCCTCTACTTCCGCCAGCACTTTCTGCACTCAAGATGACCTCAAGGCAAGGGAAAGACGTCAAACCTGCGAGCCTCTGAACCCTCTCTGACTGTCGCGAGACAAACGCTCGAGACAAGCGGCGAAAGATGCTGAGCATGGCCTGTTAGGAAAAAGGAATGAGGAGTGCAAGAAACTTCGGAGGAGCATGGAAGGAGAGGAGGAATAGAGAAGAAGGAGAGGAGGAGGAGGAGAGGAGGAGGAGTGGAGGAGGAGGTCGGGGGCAGGTTTAGACCCTGAGAGGAAGAACGATTAGAGGGATGACGATCCATAGGAACCAGGTGAGCGACTTGACGAACATCCAGTGAATATTCTGCAAGCGAGTCAGCGAGAGCGACGCTTGCGTGTCCTCACGTCATTCAGTAGCGAGCTCCCATGCTTCATCTGGTACACCTCGATCCTCCCCCTCAGCGCTTGCAGCCTCTTCCCGGACTCGATGAGGCTCTTGGCCATCGTCAGCGACTTCCAGCCTCCTCCTCCTCCTCTACCTTGTTGAGCTCGTCGCTCTTGTCTTGCACCTCCTTCAGCTCTCTCGTGCTCATCTTCGCCTCTTCTAGCGACGTTCTTCAGACTTGTCAGTAGCGGTCGGTGACGTCAGCTGTCACCTCGTCAGGCCGGAGAGGAAGGAGAGGTTGTCGGTGAGATCAGTTTCCGTCTTGATCGACAAGTTCTCCACATGCTTCAACCTCCGATGAGCTGGTGAGATGGTCAAGTCAGACTCGGCTGGCAAGGCAGCCAGACAGCTGCAGGGCTTTTCCTCCTCCTCAGCCACCACCTCCTGCTCTTGTTCCTGTTCCTCCTGTTCCTTCTCCTGCTCCACTCACCATTCTCAACCTCATTGTAAGCAAGCAGAACTCTCATCAGCACGTCCCGCACGTCAGAGGCCTCCACGTCCTCCAGCTGATTCTTGCGGAGGATGAGAAGTTGAGAGAGGAATTTGTGCGAGGTGGTTCGCAACTCAAGGAGCTGAAGGCAGTCAGGCGTTAGATCACATCTCAAGCCATTGCTCACCTCCTCCCCTTCATCTTCTCCCACCATCATACTGCAGCCCATCGTTATGTCGTTCCTTCCTGGTCCTTCCACCATCCTCCTGGCCCATTTGTAGGTGCCCCTCCCTCCCTCCCCTCCCTCCCTCCCTCCCTCCCTCCCTCCCTCCCTCCCTCCCTCCCTCCCTCCCCCCTCCCTCCCCCCTCCACTTCCCTTCCCTCCAACCTCGTGGAGTCAGAAGTGAGTTTCTTGCTCGTCGCTTTCTCTGCACTAGCTATGACGCTCGTCGCGAGGCTGCTCATCGCTCCTTCATGCTGGCGAGCGGAACGCATCTCGGCCATGAGCTTCGCCACTTGACCTTCCAGGGACTTGCAAGCATGAGAATCAGCGAGGGAGAGGAGGGTGAGAGCAGAGGAAGGGACATCACATCGAGGACGAGCTTCATCTCTACTACTTCCATCGCTTCTCCCTCCTCATTCAGCTCGAAGTTTCTAGGAGAGTTCGCGTCGATCAGAGACTCGAATGAGTCTGACAAGAACCTGAGGACGAGTCAGCTTCTGCTACGCCACCAGCTTCGCTGCCTCGAGATTTCTTCTCCTCGCTCCTTCTCAAAGTCAAAGTCCAACGCCAAGTCTTCTGCTCATCGTCACTTCACCCCCTCACTTCCTCAAGCTTTGCCTGCTGGTTCATATTTGCGCGCGGCGTTGAAGTCGAGGGAGTCATCGTCATCGGGAGAGCTGAGGCTGACAGCAGTCAACCACAGCAAGCAGCGAGTCAAGCTCTTCTCACCCGCGACTTAACTCCTCCTCTCTCCTCCACAGGTTCTCTAGCAAGTGCTTGTGCTCCGCCAACAGCTCTTTGTTCTGCACCCTAGCACAGATGGTACAGGAAGGATAGCACGTGCCATCGGGCCTCCGATGATGTTTCAGTTCGAGGTCGTCGAGGCTCGAGTAAGAGCTGAGCATCTTCATCGAGTCCTCTGACTTGTCGTCTGCTAGGTACACCTTCAACAGCCTCATGCTCGGCCCCTCCAGCGCATCTTCAAAGTCTTGAGCGTCATCCCTCCCCATGAAGATGTCAACTCCCTTCTGCACATCCGACACGATCGTCTCCACCTTGCCGAGGATATTGTGATACATGGAGGAAAGAAAGCCATTTGTCTTCTTGCTCGAATCAGTCTTGGTGTTCAACCCTCGGCTGCCAACTGACCGGAGGCTCGAGCTGGAGTCCCCGACATGGTGGCTTCTCCTTGCCGCCTTTGATTCAGAGGTCCTCTCGCTGATCGTCTGCATGGCGACGTCGATCTCTCGCTCGCTCCTGCTTCCGAGCACGAGCTCTCCCATCCCCTTCTCACCCTCAAACAGCACGCGGAGCACGAAGCGAGGCGGCTCTTCCTCCTTCTCCACTCCTCGGATCCGCGACCAGGGCACGCGCAAGTCTGCCTCCTGCAGCGTCTCCTGGGCATCTCCCGGGTTCCAGCATGACAGCGTCTCCCCCATCCCGCATATCGCTCCAGCCCATCGCCCCCCCACTCGCCGTTGGCCCACGAACCAGAACATGGCCAAGCAGGTTCGCCGTGCGCCGGGCGGACTCCGGGTTCAATGTGCGGCCCGGCCGGGCGGGCCGCGATGATCGGATCGGACTCAGTGGTTTTCATGCCCTGAGTCAGCTCCGAGCGGCCGTCGGTCCTGCTCTGGGGGCGGCCCCCGGCCCGGCCTACTTGAACCCTCGGAGGGCCCCGGGCTGAGCCCCAAGCGCTGTTGATCGGACTCCAGTTTACTCGGCGGAAGTTCCCATCCGGTGGCAGCCGCACTGCAGTCACCCGTGTCATTGAGAGTTTTACTCGCAGAAGGTTCAAAGTAGTGCCTCACAGAGGCGAGTCAAGCAGAACTTTCAAAAGCAGGAACAAGCAAGACCCTCATGGACTGGCATACATAACAAGCAAGACCCTCATGGACATACATACATAGCGACAAATACTACTGAGTTTTACTCGCATAAGGTAAAAAGTGCCTCAAGCAGAAGAAAGCAGCAACAAGCCGATGACGAGCGATGTGCCACGTCCGCCCGGCCAGTTACCAGATGAAGCTGAGGGTATCAGGATGCAGAGCACCGTCTGTGGAGATGGCACTACCGTACGCCGAGGGATTGGCCTCGAGGAGGAGTAGTGATGGCATACCCAGCCAAGGTACGCTCAAATCCTGCTCCTGCTGCTTGTTGCTTGATTGCTTGACCCTTAGGCTGCTTGTCTGCGCGGCTTCGCGCTTGGGCTGGCGATGCCGGGTCTGCTGACGGTTGCCAGCAGTGCTGGTTCTTTTCTGGCTTGTGTTTCAAGTGTATGTGTTTGTGCAGCTTCTCGCCAGTAAATCGGACCTCTCGCTGTGCGCTGTGTGCATGCCGGTTTAGCTTGTTCCTGCTTTGTTTTGCTTGAGGCACTTTTTACCTTCTGCCAGTAAATCCTATAGAGCAATTAAGCGGCAACAAGCAGCAGGAGCATGCAGGAGGAATAAAATCCCTTACTAGTTAAACGCAATACCCGGAGGCAGCTGACAGACGGATTTACGGGCAGAAGGTAAAAAGTGCCTCAAGCAAAACAAAGCAGGAACAAGCTAAACCTCCTGGCACACAGCGCACAGCGAGAAGCTGCACAATCAGGTAATGGATTTACTGGCAGAAGGTAAAAAGTGCCTCAAGCAAAACAAAGCAGGAACAAGCTAAACCTCCAGGCACACAGCGCACAGCGAGAAGCTGCACAAACACACACAAAACACAAGCCCGAAAAGAACCAGCACCGTGACTGCTGGCACCCAGACGCGGCGCAGCGCCAGCCCAGGCGCGCAATCAAGCAACAAGCAGCAGGAGCATGCAGGAGGAATAAAATCCCTTAGAAGCGATACCCGGAGGCAGCCGACTGACCACTGTCAGTCGAGACGTCCGCTGCCGCCACAAAGCGGGCGGCCGCGGACGGAGAAAGGGCAGCCGCCGACAGTATTTACTGGCAGAACGCGAGACATAGGATTTACTGGCAGAAGGTAAAAAGTGCCTCAAGCAAAACAAAGCAGGAACAAGCTGAACCGGCAGGCACACAGTCCACAGCGAGAAGCTGCACAATCACACACAAAACACAAGCCCGAAAGGAACCAGCACTGCTGGCACCCAGACGCGGCAGCCGCCCGCCAGCCCAAGCGCGAAGCCGCGCAGACAAGCAGCCTAAGGGTCAAGCAATCAAGCAACAAGCAGCAGGAGCATGCAGGAGGAATAAAATCCCTTAGACGCGATACAGAAGGTAAAAAGTGCCTCAAGCAAAACAAAGCAGGAACAAGCTAAACCTCCAGGCACACAGCGCACAGCGAGAAGCTGCACAATCACACACAAAACACAAGCCCGAAAAGAACCAGCACTGCTGGCACCCAGACGCGGCAGCGCCAGCCCAAGCGCGAAGCCGCGCAGACAAGCAGCCGAAGGGTCAGGCAATCAAGCAACAAGCAGCAGGAGCATGCAGGAGGAAGAAAATCCCTTAGACGCGATACCCGGAGGCAGCCGACTGACCACGACAAGGAGCCGGCGTGGCCCGGGGGTCCGCCTGGGGCAGCGGACGGAGGGAGGCTGGACACAGGAACACGGTACGGAGTAGGGGGTCCGCCTGGGGCAGCGGACGGAGGGAGGCTGGACACAGGAACACGGTACCGCTCGAGGTAGTCCTCCTCGCTAGCCTCCGAGTCAGCGGTAGCCGAGTCAGCGGTAGCCGCCCGTGACGGCGGCGACGCCGCAGCAATGCCCAAGGACCGGCGTGACCCGACCGATGCCGGGAGGAAGCAGGCGAGCTCGGACCA
>NW_005434640.1:463550-463659 GCF_000315625.1 Guillardia theta CCMP2712
CAGCATATGCAGCGCGATGTTTGCGAATCTTCTCAGACGCTGCAACATGGAGGGCGTCAAGGTTGACCTTCCCAGACCCCTCTTGTCATGCGCGTCTTCCCTCGCCATG
>NW_005434640.1:465234-466702 GCF_000315625.1 Guillardia theta CCMP2712
GTTTGTGTGTGATTGTGCAGCTTCTCGCTGTGGACTGTGTGCCTGGAGGTTTAGCTTGTTCCTGCTTTGTTTTGCTTGAGGCACTTTTTACCTTCTGCCAGTAAATCCTGTAGGCTATGCCCTCCCATCCTCATGGCCGCAAGATGAAGGGCGAAATCCACATTCCTGGAATCCGCGATCGAGGGTCCGAGCAGTACGAGGGCTTGATGGCGGACGTGACGTTGGTCCACCCTTACATTGGTAGCTCTGCCGACCTGACCAAGTGGGGGGAGGTCAACCTCGACGCCCTCCATGTTGCAGCGTCTGAGAAGATTCGCAAACATCGCGCTGCATATGCCATGACTACTCCTCCTCGAGCGTTCATCCCTCTTGCCATCTCGACGGACGGTACCCTGCATCCTGACACCCTCCGCTTCATCTGGTACTCTCGCGGACATCAGCGGCTACCACTGACTCGGCTACCGCTGACTCGGAGGCTAGCGAGGAGGACTACCTCGAGCGGTACCGTGTTCCTGTGTCCAGCCTCCCTCCGTCCGCTGCCCCAGGCGGACCCCCGGGCAACGCCGGCTCCTTGTCGGCGGCTGCCCTTTCTCCGTCCGCGGCCGCCCGCTTTGTGGCGGCAGCGGACGTCTCGACTGACAGTGGTCAGTCGGCTGCCTCCGGGTATCGCGTCTAAGGGATTTTATTCCTCCTGCATGCTCCTGCTGCTTGTTGCTTGATTGCTTGACCCTTAGGCTGCTTGTCGTCACGGTCTGCGCGGCTTCGCGCTTGGGCTGGCGCTGCCGCGTCTGGGTGCCAGCAGTGCTGGTTCTTTTCGGGCTTGTGTTTTGTGTGTGATTGTGCAGCATCTCGCTGTGGACTGTGTGCCTGCCGGTTCAGCTTGTTCATGCTTTGTTTTGCTTGAGGCACTTTTTACCTTCTGCCAGTAAATCCTATGACTCATTGCTCAGCGCTCAATGCCTCTTGAGGATGCGGCGTTTGGTCGGCACTTCGTGCCTGATGACGGACCTGCTGCTGAGGTCTTGGCTCGCAAATGCGCCGCCACCTATCAGCGCCTCACCATGCAGCTGACGCTGGAAGCGCTCTTGTCTGGTGCGAGGCGCATGACGCCCTTGCGGGCGCAAGCACTTCTCGAGCCAGAGGACAGCTCCTCCTCAGACTTTGTCGAGTCGCCCGAGGAGTCTTCGCCGGAGGTCTCCGACTCCGATGGGGGACACCCTTCGAGTGGCCCCGACGATCGGCGCGGAGCTGGCGAGGCGTCTCCGTCCCTCACTGTGACGTCGGGTGCCTCCGGAGAGCTCGACACCACTGGGGTGCTTGCTGCTGGTCCGAGCTCGCCTGCTTCCTCCCCGGCATCGGTCGGGTCACGCCGGTCCTTGGGCATTGCCGCGGCGTCGCCGCCGTCACGGGCGGCTACCACTGACTCGGCTACCGCTGACTCGGAGGCTAGCGAGGAGGATACAGGATT
>NW_005434640.1:466979-470626 GCF_000315625.1 Guillardia theta CCMP2712
AAGGGATTTTATTCCTCCTGCATGCTCCTGCTGCTTGTTGCTTGATTGCTTGACCCTTAGGCTGCTTGTCTGCGCGGCTTCGCGCTTGGGCTGGCGCTGCGCCGCGTCTGGGTGCCAGCAGTGCTGGTTCTTTTCGGGCTTGTGTTTTGTGTGTGATTGTGCAGCTTCTCGCTGTGGACTGTGTGCCTGCCGGTTCAGCTTGTTCATGCTTTGTTTTGCTTGAGGCACTTTTTACCTTCTGCCAGTAAATCCTATGTCTCCCCTGCGGCGTTTGGTCGGCACTTCGTGCCTGATGACGGACCTGCTGCTGAGGTCTTGGCTCGCAAACGCGCCGCCACCTATCAGCGCCTCACCATGCAGCTGACGCTGGAAGCGCTCTTGTCTGGTGCCAGGCGCATGACGCCCTTGCGGGCGCAAGCACTTCTCGAGCCAGAGGACAGCTCCTCCTCAGACTTTGTCGAGTCGCCCGAGGAGTCTTCGCCGGAGGTCTCCGACTCCGATGGGGGACACCCTTCGAGTGGCCCCGACGATCGGCGCGGAGCTGGCGAGGCGTCTCCGTCCCTCACTGTGACGTCGGGTGCCTCCGGAGAGCTCGACACCACTGGGGTGCTTGCTGCTGGTCCGAGCTCGCCTGCTTCCTCCCCGGCATCGGTCGGGTCACGCCGGTCCTTGGGCATTGCTGCGGCGTCGCCGCCGTCACGGGCGGCTACCACTGACTCGGCTACCACTGACTCGGAGGCTAGCGAGGAGGACTACCTCGAGCGGTACCGTGTTCATGTGTCCAGCCTCCCTCCGTCCGCTGCCCCAGGCGGACCCCCGGGCAACGCCGGCTCCTTGTCGGCGGCTGCCCTTTCTCCGTCCGCGGCCGCCCGCTTTGTGGCGGCAGCGGACGTCTCGACTGACAGTGGTCAGTCGGCTGCCTCCGGGTATCGCGTCTAAGGGATTTTATTCCTCCTGCATGCTCCTGCTGCTTGTTGCTTGATTGCTTGACCCTTAGGCTGCTTGTCTGCGCGGCTTCGCGCTTGGGCTGGCGCTGCGCCGCGTCTGGGTGCCAGCAGTGCTGGTTCTTTTCGGGCTTGTGTTTTGTGTGTGATTGTGCAGCTTCTCGCTGTGGACTGTGTGCCTGGAGGTTTAGCTTGTTCCTGCTTTGTTTTGCTTAAGGCACTTTTTACCTTCTGCCAGTAAATCCTGTACGTCCCCCGGCCACTTGGTCACGGACATAGGATTTACTGGCAGAACAGGTCGGCAGAGCTGCCAATGTAAGGGTGGACCAACGTCACGTCCGCCATCAAGCCCTCGTACTGCTCGGACCCTCGATCGCGGATTCCAGGGATGTGGATATCACCCTTCATCTTGCGGCCATGAGGATGGGAGGGTACCTGCCGTCGAGAACGAGGATCCCCGACTGTATCGATGACGCTCTGAAGACCAGCTTCGTTGAGCATCGACCGAATCGTACGAGTAAGGTTGGAGATGATGTGCAGCAACGGAGGGGTCGAGCTCGCGCTGACATCCATCACATTCCGTCGGACACTGGCAGATCGGCATGCCATGGAGATAGCAGTCGAGCATCTGAGCATAGCGGTGCGGGAAGGCCTTGAGGGGGTAGTAGCTCGAGACTCGCATCGGAGAGTGGCTCAGGTCTCGCTCAGGAAAATGAGCGAAGATGGTAGACTGCAAGACCCTATCCTGCGACTTGAGCGAGTATGTCCTGCGGCTGTGCAAGGTGAGGATATCACGCTGCTGATCGGTCAGCGCAGCGCGAGCATGCACATGGCGAGGGAAGACGCGCATGACAACAGACATAGGATTTACTGGCAGAAGGTAAAAAGTGCCTCAAGCAAAACAAAGCAGGAACAAGCTGAACCGGCAGGCACACAGTCCACAGCGAGAAGCTGCACAATCACACACAAAACACAAGCCCGAAAAGAACCAGCACTGCTGGCACCCAGACGCGGCAGCGCCAGCCCAAGCGCGAAGCCGCGCAGACAAGAGGGGTCACATTTCGCTGCGCAGGCGGAGGAATGAAGTGCTCATGAGACGAGTCGACGAGAGCGCGCAAACCAGGGATGTGTACCACAGATGCCGGGGGGCGTCCTGCGTCATCAGGCACAGCAGCCGGGGCAGGTGGGATCGGCGCGCCATCTGCAGCCGGTGCAGGAGCCCTCACACGACGGTAGAGGATCGCTCCAGCATTATGAACGAAGTCGTGCGCCTCAACGAAGAAGGTCGCCAGAGGATGCTTCTGGGCACGGAGAGATCTCGAGCAGTGAACGTCCAGGCTATGAGGAGAGAGCAGCGTCCGGGACATCGGCTGGTCAGAGTACCAAGCGAGGAAGCGAGCGATAGCCGTATAGTAAACAGCGGGGTGTAGACCCTCAGAGGGCGTGAACTCGTCCCCTCCCCGACTATGCGGAAGCTCCCGCTTGAACCTCGCAAACTCGAGCAGGTCGGGATGCGCGGCGAGGTACTGCGAGGAAGGCCAGCGGTGGTATTTCTCAAGCGCCAGGTGGACAGAGAGGTCAAAGCGACGAATCTGTGATTGGACCCGCGGGAGAAACGGAGAAGACCCCTGGAGGAAGAAGCGCAGCTTCTGGAGATGGCTCGCCCTCACCAGCGTCTTGAACATGAAGCCATGCTGGACGAGCCCGAGCTTCGAGAGCTCTTCGTTGAGGGTAGAAACCTGCGCTCGGAGCTGACTAGCATGAAATCCATCCGTGCCGATAGGCAGGCCGCCAAGTGTAATCCCGCCAGTGACGACCTCGAAGTGAAGGAGTTGAGTCTTGAGACGGCGCTTAAGGCTCTTCTTCAGCTGCGAGAGATCATGCTGTTGATGCCAGGAGGGGATGTAAACTTTCGACTCGCGAGGTTGAATCTCTAGCTTCAGATCAGCCAACATGTACTTCTTCATAGCGGACGTAGCTGCAACGGCATCCTCGAGTGGACCGACAAGCACGACGTTGTCAGCATAGGCCAAGACTCGAACAGAGGGAAAAAGCTCTGCGATATGGAGGAGCAGGGGGTGGATACTGTGGCAGAAAAATACGCTGGAGGGGACATCGCCCTGACAGACGCCCGAGGTACACTGAACGGAGGCTGACTGACTTTTGTGAAAGAGTCGAAGGTCAGCAGAGTCTCCATAGTAGCTGGAGAGGTAGGAGGCGAACAAACGGAGATGCTCGCAAGAGGGCAAGCGAGCGCCTTCAGTGATGCTCCCATCAAAGTAGTCGCGACTCGCACGTCCCTCGATTGCATCGAAGAGAGCCTGGCGGTCGAGGGAGTTGAAGGCGTTCTTTGCATCCAAACTCACCAGCACTGTGGGGTTGGCAACATCCTCATCATCACCGCGAGCGTGAAGGGGCAGGAGCGCTGACGCGGTTTGCGAGAACTTCAGACAGCCGTCTCGATCGAGTCCGAACTGAATCGCTCGAGGGTGAGACGAGAGGAAGTGCTGGTCAAGAAATGAGCGAATCGCTGCCAAAGCAAGCTTCGTCGCGAGTCGACGGTGTGCAGAACCGATGACAATTGGCCGGAGACCAGGTTTATCAGCTCCCTTGGAGAGGGGAATAATCTGCCTCCTCGACGAATGGCTGACAGGGCAGGAATAAGAAGATCCGGCATTTGGCCAAGAAGATCCCTTGGAGATA
>NW_005434640.1:476451-506851 GCF_000315625.1 Guillardia theta CCMP2712
GGTAAAAAGTGCCTCAGGCAAAACAAAGCAGGAACAAGCTAAACCTCCAGGCACTGGCACAGCACACAGCGAGAAGCTGCACAGCTGCAGCGTCGCCGCCGTCACGGGCAGCTACCGCTGACTCGGCTACCGCTGACTCGGAGGCTAGCGAGGAGGACTACCTCAAGCGGTACCGTGTTCCTGTGTCCAGCCTCCCTCCGTCCGCTGCCCCAGGCGGACCCCCGGGCAACGCCGGCTCCTTGTCGGCGGCTGCCGGCGGCGCTCTCAACTGACCCCTCTGGTTTCCAATAGTTTTCTGTGGGGGTATCCTTCCACACATGTGAATAGCAAATGGCAGTTGGGGTCTGGGGTGGGTCAGACGGCTGGGAGCTGATTCAAATTGGTTGGGACGTGTTTAAGGGGGTAGGGTACTTCCTGGTAGCAAATAATTGTACCAACAGTACCAATTTTATGGTACATATTCGAGTACTGTTAGGAAAACTTGTACCAAAATAGTTTATGCGGTACCTCCCCTGTTCAAACTATGATGCTTTGGACCCACCTGTTTCCCAGTGAAAGTCCCTTCTCCGATGGGGTCAAGTTTTGGACCCTACCCTGCCTCCGACCAACATAGACCACCCTTGTAGATCAGAGGGAGCTCTCAAGCCTTGCCCCTTCCCTTCCCTGGTTGCATATCCAAGGTTAGCAAGCGAATGTTACTCATCTGCAGCAGGAGAGCTCAGACCAGGACAAGCAGAGGCAATCCCTGCAGAATCTGGTGTGAGCGCAGCAGTCTGAAAACATCTCTGTGATTGCAAACACATGTAAAGAGGGTTGATCATCATAGATTTTAGCAGCTTGAATAAGGAGTACTCCGCACGGACCGTCCGCTAGTGGCGCTGTACGATGGATGACATTGACTCTCATGAGCAATAAGTAGGAAGTCATGAAGCATGTCACGGAGACAGCATGATCTATACTTATTTCATAGGAATCTGCTGCAAAGAGTCGGGCTTGAGGGCGGTCTGAGCAATATGCAAGAGTATTGCCAAGGCATGTAAAGAGTTTCAAGGAATACCAGTGCATTCATCAAATGGCAGTGATGAGGTACCACATGAAGGTATGACTTGCAAATTGATTGCATGTCGTGTTCTATTTCATGACTTACAATCAAGACGCTTTGAGCGACAAAACGATACCCCTTATAGCATTGTAAATCATATTTCATTTCCTTCACCTCGAGTCGAAGCAAGAAATTTTCAAGGTGCTGATATCTTTGTTGTGACTAGACTGACATGGTATCAGGAGCAGTTAATTGATGTTGGATCCGATTGAATCATGCAGACGAAAATGGACGTACCCTTTTGAATAAATCTTTCTTCTCGAGTCTCATACCAGAGCTTTCTTGCCTCTTTCTTTGTAACCTAACATGTACAAAGCATTGGCATTTTCTTACACAAAGAAACTGAGCCTGACCAGCTTCTCTTATTCGCTGCATTCTCGCCCTTTCATCATTCTGATCTTTTCCTCGCTTGACACCCTTGGGCCAAAGCGAGTTGCATGCTGCGATATCATCAATTGTTTGGAACCAAGCGATAAGTGGAACAAAGCGCTCAGGTGCTATGCAGGCTGCAATGCATCGCCGGCATTCCAACCATATGGATAAGTTTGCCAACTTTGCGCTGCTCATATTACTTGCAGCGAAAGTCAACCATTCCAGATGATAAGGACAATGTATGAGACTTGCGCAGAAGAATGTGCAAACACTTCCACACGACGGTGAGTGTGCACGATTCCACATACACAAGGGCCGAATGCTGCGCAGAAGCATCTACCAATTTCTTGTCTAACCACTCTTTTGATGAATGAGCATCGACTTCTCTAACATGTACATCAGGTCATGCAGGCTCATGGAGAAATGATGATGTTGTTAGCAACAACTTGGCTTTGTTTTATTGAAGTACGTTGAAAACATCACCTAGGCCGCTACATATTCCCATGTCCGCTTTGCAACAGTTCTAAACCACGTATCACCATAAAGTTGTACATCATTCGACTAGTCCGATAACATCTTCATGTAGAGTCTCAGTTTCAAGCACAACGCGGTTTGGAGCGATACTGTGACTTGTTTGCCTGGTATGATTACATGTGACATGCTCTCTTACACAATTGAAGAGTATTGTAGAAAATTCAGTCAAGCGGTGCACAGTTCAGCCTTTCTTTCTTGCTATTCATCAAACATAGTGTATCAGACAGATGTCATCGTGTGGATCGACGCAAAATAAAGATGAACTCGAAGTTCTGTCTGAAAAATGACCCTTTGCAAGTACTGATGGATCGAGAGCAAGTTCTTGATGCTGTATCATTGAGAAGTAAAATGACAGTCATAAGCCAGTGCTATACGACTCGAATCCATCAGCTTGAAATATGAACCACTGAGTTTCATTCCATGAATCATCTTTCCTCCCGCATTCAAACTGAGAAACTCAGTGCTTGTCAACTCATGGGCATGGTTTCAGAGTTTGAATTTCCAGCAAGTTGAGGAAGGACAAGGCAGACAGAAGCGTCAAAGAAAGTTGAGGGTCATCAGGGAAGGTCTGACGAGAGTCTGAGACTCATGGACAGGGAAGGATAGGGATGCGCAAGTGCGGAGGGCAGGGAGATGGGGAGGGAGACCTTCTCTGCTAAATGTATTTTAAAAGGTACCCATTACAGTACCAGACCAAGACCTGTACCCCCCACCCCCCTGTCGCGTCCGTTGGGTTCGAATCATTTGAAATACTACCACGCCTACCCATCAGGTTCTGGTACAAATCATTACTCCACTATACAAGGGCCTAACTAAGTGATCCTATGCAAAGGCAATAGGAACAACTGTTTACTTATCTAAGCTCTCAATTACCCCCGGTTGCCGTTGAACTTGCAGCGCTGGAAATGGATTTTCAAACCTTCCAATCCTTCGATTTTTTACTCACACACAATTTTGTACTGGAAAATGCCTGGATCTGGTACAAATCCCAATTGTCAGCAAGTTCCTTGACCCGACAACGCTATGCCTTTCTTCGTCCGCGGCCGCCGGCTTTGTGGCGGCAGCGGACGTCTCGACTGACAGTGGTCAGTCGGCTGCCGGAGTCCGGGTATCGCGTCTACTGCGTCTAAGGGATTTTATTCCTCCTGCATGCTCCTGCTGCTTGTTGTTGAGGCACTTTTTACCTTCTGCCCGTAAATCCATCTCTCTACGATTCGGTCGATGCTCAACGAAGCTGGTCTTCAGAGCGTCATCGATACAGTGGGGGATCCTCGTTCTCGACGGCAGGTACCCTCCCATCCTCATGGCCGCAAGATGAAGGGCGATATCCACATCCCTGGAATCCGCGATCGAGGGTCTGAGCAGTACGAGGGCTTGATGGCGGACGTGACGTTGGTCCACCCTTACATTAGTAGCTCTGCCGACCTGACCAAGTGGGGGGAAGTCAACCTCGACGCCCTCCGCGGCCGCCCGCCGCTTTCAACGGTGGCGGCACGTCTCGACTGACAGTGGTCAGTCGGCTGCCTCCGGGTATCGCGTCTAAGGGATTTTATTCCTCCTGCATGCTCCTGCTGCTTGTTGCTTGATTGCCTGACCCTTAGGCTGCTTGTCTGCGCGGCCGCGGCGGCTTCGCGCTTGGGCTGGCGCTGCCGCGTCTGGGTGCCAGCAGTGCTGGTTCTTTTCGGGCTTGTGTTTTGTGTGTGATTGTGCAGCTTCTCGCTGTGCGCTGTGTGCCAGGAGGTTTAGCTTGTTCCTGCTTTGTTTTGCTTGAGGCACTTTTTACCTTCTGCCAGTAAATCCATCTTCCTCCCTGTTGCAGCGTCTGAGAAGATTCGCAAACATCGCGCTGCATATGCTATGACTACTCCTCCTCGAGCGTTCATCCCTCTTGCCATCTCGACGGACGGTACCCTGCATCCTGACACCCTCCGCTTCATCTGGTATCTGGCGGACATCATTGCTCAGCGCTCGATGCCTCTTGAGGATGCGGCGTTTGGTCGGCACTTCGTGCCTGATGACGGCCCTGCTGCTGAGGTCTTGGCTCGCAAACGCGCCGCCACCTATCAGCGCCTCACCATGCAGCTGACGCTGGAGGCGCTCTTGTCTGGTGCGAGGCGCATGACGCCCTTGCGGGCGCAAGCACTTCTCGAGCCAGAGGACAGCTCCTCCTCGGACTCTTTGTCGAGTCGCCCGAGGGGGAGTCTTCCGACCGGAGGTCTCCGACTCCGATGGGGGAAACATCCAGAGTGGCGCCGCCGATCGGCGCGGAGCTGGCCAAGCGTCTCCGTCCCTCACTGTGACGTCGGGTGCCTCCGGAGAGCTCGACAACACTGGGGTGCTTGCTGCTGGTCCGAGCTCGCCTGCTTCCTCCCCGGCATCGGTCGGGTCACGCCGGTCCTTGGGCATTGCTGCGGCGTCGCCGCCGTCACGGGCAGCTACCGCTGACTCGCGGCTACCGCTGACTCGGAGGCTAGCGAGGAGGACTACCTCGAGCGGTACCGTGTTCCAGAGGAGTCCAGCCTCCCTCCGTCACGGGGCCGCTGCCCCAGGCGGACCCCCGGGCAACGCCGGCTCCTTGTCGGCGGCTTGACGGAATACAAGTTTGTTAGACTTGTACTAGTCCAAAGTCACGCAGATATCACATCGACCTTAGTTGTAACAAGACAGTTTTTGCTCAAGACCGAGTTTAATGCACACAAAACCAGAATTGAGGAGCACATGAGAGATAGACTGTATGCTAGGATGTGAAACCCAAGCATCCAGACATGAGAGGACCTTAACAAGACGGCCCTAGGAAAGTCCCCTCTTCATCCCACGTACTACATGCCGCCTCGCCACGTAAGTCGTCTTGGTTTACAGGAGAGTTTTTGTTAACTCGGCGCTATCTGACTGGCACGGCTGGCATACGTACCATCCTCCCCCCGAGTTTCTGAAATAGTACGTTACATCGGACGTCAGAAAGTCACTCAAACAAGAGAATGTCAGCAGATCCAAGTCAAGATACGATGATACAACGTCAAGTTCACAGTCATGCTGAGTGGGCAATAACCATTGGCAAGAACTTCAGATAACAGAGAGAGAGAGAGAGAGTTTACCTTCTGCGAGTAAAACTTCATTCTCTCCTCACTAGGGCCTCCGAGTCAGCGCCGGTAGCCGAGACCAACATCACCCGTGACGGCCGCGGGCGGTCGGACGCCCGGTATCAATGCCCAAGGACCCGGGGGCCGCGGCTGTGCGGCACTGATCGGGCGAGGCCGCGGCACTGGGCCCCGGGCGGCCGGGCCGGCCGCGGCCGGGCGAGCGGACTCCCGCCGGGAGCCGAGGCTCGGACCACCCGGGGTGACCGTGGTCCGATCCGGGTCAACCAGAGGGGTTACCAGGAGCTTTTGTACCATATATACATTCTATCAGTAATCTCTCAAAACTTGAACAACATTTATGAAATTACTCAAAAACCGTTTGTGGTACAAAAATTCAAACCAGACAGACCACCACATCACCAAAGGTACCCCAATTCATCATATACGAAAGGGGCACCTTCAGCGGTGAGACGGTGGTGTCACAGCCTCGAGCGGCATTATTGACTCGGCCGGGCGGCGACGACGCGGCAGTGCAGCTGACGGTACCGATCCAAGTAACTTAGTAATGCAAACAGTCCTCCTCACCGCCGCCGACAACTTGCAAGGAGCCATGGCCGGGCACAGGCCCGCCGGCGGGCCGTGACACTGCCGCGGCTGAGCCTCTCACTGACTCACACTCGGCACTCAGAGCTTAACGGCATCGTAACGGGTACAATGGCACCAGTGGTTTTTCCTGATTATCCGAAAAGACTTCTTTTCATATCTCATACCCGAGCGCTTCGAACCCAACCCCCGCAAAACCCAGGTCTGGGAGGGTAGGGGTTAATTTGGAGGTTGGAGAGGGTAGGGGTTAATGGAAAGTTGGGGGGGTAGAGAGCCATTTCAGAGTACCACAAAAGATCAAACATAGGTACGGGGTAGGGGTTCAAGGAGGGGGTTGTATAGGGTTACTGAGGGTAGGGTCTGCACTTACAAAAGAGGATGACGGGTAACCCTCACCATCGTGTCTTCCTCTTCCCTAGTACCCACCACATCTACTACATTTTCATTAGAAATACACCGGTATCAGTATCACTCCACCCCAGCCTGGATCAAAGGTGCCATTTATGATTGTTCAGCTGCTGCGACTAGAGTCCTGCTTCATCCCCTCAGTCTCTCCCCTCACCCGCCTCCCCCCCGCCTCTTCCTTCTTCCAAGTTTCCCGTGTCTCAAGTCCTTTTCGCAACCTGCCACTGCTAGTCTGGCTGCTCACCTGATAATCAAGTTCTTACAAGTTCGCTATTCATCGCCTTCAGCAAATTTTTTCGTTGCACACTCAAATGGTCATTCTCGGAGGCATGCCCGAGAGACAGAAGGGTACCTTCTTAATGCTAATGTCTGTTTTCATTTCCGTGACTTCGTCTGCCTATTGCTTCAACCCATATTTTGCCATTCAATCGGCCAAAAGGGAACTCACGTTTCAGCAACGTGCACGCCTCGCTCTCCGCAAGGTATGTAGTTTAAACGGTCTAGAGTGCACTGATTTCATGTACAGAATTCGGCCTTAAAAACAAATGTCACAGACAGGTCAAGCAGTTCGCTTCGTATGGTAGCGATTGGGGCGGGAGCAATGGATCAATGCCCTAGCAATACAGCAGTGAAAGGGGATACGGTCATAGTCAAGTACACCGTAACGGCGGAAACGGGGGAGAAACTAGAGGGAAGTGGAGGATTTGCAAAGTTTTTGAAACAAGACGGAGTTCTGCCGGATGGCTTCATTGCTACTCGGTTCGTTCTGGGTAAATCTCAAGTATCGGCCAAAGTTGAAAACGCCGTCTCCACACTGAGATCTGGTGAGACAACGAGAATACTCCTTGATGATTTCTTTGGCAAGCAGGAGGAAGATAAGATTTACACTATCACCAAGAACATGGTTGGACTGCCACCTGACATGCCAGTGGCCCTCGGCACGACATTCAAAATAAATGGAGGGGCAAGTGCGAGGGTGGTAGAGGAAGATGGCGAATGGCTTGTGCTGGACGCGAATCACATACATGCTGGGAAAAGATTATTCCTTGATGTCACCCTCGTTGATATCCAGGGTAAACATGCTGGACCACAGGAGGTAGACTTCGAGATGGACCAATGATCTTTTCAAGAAATCTTGCTACCTCAGGTTGAATGCATCTCCCCATCTACACCTCTTTTGCAAGATCGCAGCACTTGTTGCACACTCCTGCGGATATAGTTTGATCATTGTTCTGACTCAATTATCCGATGCTCCTTCAAACTCTTACTCAACCGCCTTCCAAATTGGATTTGTTTCGTTATGTTTGAGATGGGTTCAGAGAAAAATACATAGATGCATAGCTGCAATCTCACTCCAAGATCCCATCATTCGAACAATTAAAAAAAAACAACCATCGCCTAACCCATCGCCACCCCATCACATCTCTTGAATCAACAGCGTGAGCCGCTGATACGGGTCACCGACCGTTCGTTACTAACGTTGGAGCATAGAAGCGAATGAATCTAACAATCTTGGATCGCAACATTGCAAGGGCCCCATGCCATTGTAAAGTCTTTTGGAGCTCCAAACTCCTCTCTGCCATCGGGATACACGCGGAATGGTGTCTGCGAAATGATCAGAAACAGTCTCACACTAAAGCCGTTTCTAAACCTCATCGCACCAAGCACCCGGGCACTTGTAAGGGGGAACACCTTCCATGCTTCCATATGCAACCTGCACGATAGTTGGTACAAACCAACGTCTATCACACACAATACCCCGTCCGTCTCGTAGTATCTCTCCACGGGTAAGTCTCTGGCCTCAAGAGCCAGAGCTTGAGTTGGATGCACAAATGAGGGACCAGCTGTCTTTCTAACGAGAACTGGATAATCAATCTTGCGAGTCTGATACAGAACTGAATCTTTTTTCTGTAAAAAGAGTATCAGTCCACATCCATACATCACAACACGAACAACTGTCCAATGGTCCTCAATGAGACAACCAAAGATTAAATCAGATCTCACAGGCATGGCACACGCACAAGCCATCTCTCACACTTGATCTACCTGTACAGAAGATCCAACGATGATCAGTAGGAGCGACAACGCAGCCGCTGTTGTGGCCATTGCCCCGGCTACAATGGCTTCCTGTCGCGCCATGTTGATGTTGGGAATGACACAGAAAACCCCTTCTGGTATATGTACACCCTGTAAAACGTGCTGAAAGTACCGGGTACCACAGGCCATCGGTATCACCCCTACCCCCTCTACAGTCCGCGAGCGAAGAGTCAATACCTGGACCCCTACCCCCTTTCCCTTTCTACCCCCTCAAACATGATCATGTTTTAGGGTATGGAGTTATTAGTCTTGATCTAAATCACCCTACCCCTTGTGATGATAACGTCTTTCAAACCCTCAGTACCCCAACCAAAGTTCCCACCTACCCCTTTAAGACCTACAATTATGCTGAAAAAGTACCCCCGTGCATTTGACCCTACCCTATATTCATGTACCCCCCACCCCCCTGAATGTTAGCTGATCGCCTATCCATGCAGGTACGATGGGTTACAAAGGTCGAAGATCACCTGTGGGCTATCATGACCTGTCGAGTCATGCTGTCTTGTTGTTCTTGTCCTTGTTCTCATCTACATTCACTCCCCTGTCTTCTTGTTCACCTTGTCCAGTTCCTGCTCTTCTTGTGTCCATATGTCATGCCTCATCGATATTCCTCGCAGTACCCAGCAAATTTGTGCATTGCACTATTCGTTTGAAATTTCGTGAGAGATACTCTGGCAATTACAGAAAAACGCAGTGAAAAAAGTTCTCGTTACATCTCTTTTATTTTTATATCATGTCAAATAAGTGTCCCCTGATGTTTCGTTCTTATTCTTTGTCTTCTCGGCTATTCTTGATCACTTCGTTTGAACTTTGCTTCACTCATCTGACGCCTCGGTTCTGGCAGAGCAAGGCTGTTTTCATCATTGGAGCGGGAGCCTGTTCTGCCTTGGGCGGCCTGTGGTTGTGGTGGAGGTGGAGGAAGTATCGGGTTTTCTTGAAACCCGTTTTCGATGAAGATGGCGTCCCCGTCGAGCGAATGATCCCACCCAAGGACGTTTTGTTCGGCAAAGTGGAAGGCGAAAATCGTGGCCCTTGCCCAATGGATCCAGCGCTGAAGAGGAAAGATGACCTCTACTGGCTCCGTGACGACACGCGCAGCAACCCTAAAGTGCTCGCACATCTGAACCGTGAGAATGCTTACTTCGAGCACAAGTTCAGGCCGCTCCGCAGGTTGCACACCAAGATCTACAGAGAGTTTGTCAGTCACGTGAAGGAAACGGATGAAGAGGTTCCCTATCCTTGGGGTAATTACATCTACTACACCAGAACGGTGAAGGGCTTGTCGTATCCCATTCATTGCAGGAGGTTGACGGACACAAAGGAGAAGGCGAGCGCAGAGGAGGTTGTTCTGGATGTCAACTTGCTCAGCAAGGGAAAGAAGTACTGCGACGTTCACTCAGTTGAGCCCAGTCCTGACCATCAGCTCATCGGCTTCACGGTGGATCACACCGGGTATGAAACGTTCGAGATCAAGATCAAGGACATGGCGACCGGTCGACTGATCCCGCTGGGTGTCGATGAATCGGCTGGGCAAATGGTTTGGGGCTCGAGCAACTCAGAATTTTTCTATACGACCATGGACTCAGAGCATCGGCCTTACAAGGTATGGAAACATGTCCTGGGAGAGGACCAGAGCAAAGACGTTTGTTTGTTCACGGAAGACGATGAGCTCTTCTGGATCGACATCGACAAGACCTGCAGCGGAAGGTTCCTCATCGTCGAGTCGTGCTCGCCAACTACATCAGAGATCCACGTCCTCGACTTGCAGGACAGCAAGGCGACGCTGTCAGTCGTGCAGCCACGAGTCAAGGACCACAGATACTCGGTCGAGCACTGGGGAGAACATTTCTACATCATCACCAACATGGACAAGTGCATCAACTCTAAACTGGTGAAGACTAAGATCTCAAGTCCAAGCAGGTAACCCCTTGCACAAGGTTGCTGCGCCTCGTTACTGAGTTGACTTGCTCCCGATGGTATAGGGATCACTGGGTTGAAGTCCTTCCGTATGAGAAGTCGACCAAGCTGGATTATCTTGTATGCTTTGCGGATCACGTTGTGATCAATGGGCGAAGCAATGGCTTGAAGATGTGCAAGATCATGGACATGCGGACTGGAGCTGTTCACGATCTGCACTTTGACGAGGAGTGCTACGACATGTATCCCAAGAAGAACAAGCAGTTTGACAGCAAGCTGTTTCGCTTCGGATACTCCTCTCTCGTCACTCCGCACTCCACATTTGAGTATGACATGACAACAAGGAAGAAAACGATGCTCAAGGAGCAGGAGGTGCCGGGCTACGACCGGAGCATGTATCGCACGGCTAGAATCATGGCGCAGGCACGGGACGGAGAGCAAGTGGCCGTCTCCCTGGTCTTTCACAAGGACTGTGCGTGGGCGAAATCAAGATCTCCCTCCCCCATGATGCTCTACGGGTACGGCTCCTATGGTATCTGCATCGACCCTTCCTTCGACTCCAAGACCATCAGCTTCTTGGATCGCGGCATGATCTATGCGATTGCGCACATCAGAGGAGGTGGAGAGATGGGAAGGCAGTGGTATGAGGAGCAGGGGAAGTTTCTCACCAAGATGAACACCTTCACCGACTTCTGTGACTGTGCTGAGCACTTGATCAAGCTCGGCATGACCACCTCCTCTCGCTTGGCCATCTCGGGCAGGTTTCCTTCTCTCTCTCTCTAACTCTCGTCTGTGTGACCTCAAGGACGGCAGGAGCGCTGGTGGTCTGCTCATGGGCGCGGTGATGAATCTTCGTCCCGATCTCTTCCGCGTCGTCGTCGCGGGCGTTCCGTTCGTGGACATCATGGCGACGATGAGCGATCCGAGCATACCCCTGACCATCACCGAGTGGGAAGAGTGGGGAAACCCCAACGAGCGGCGCTTCTTCGACTACATGCTCTCCTACAGCCCCGTCGACAACATTCGCGACGCTCACTACCCCGCTCTCCTCGTCACCGCAGGTCTCAACGACCCGCGCGTGCCCTACTGGGAACCGGCTAAGTGGGTCGCACGACTGAGGGAGAAAAACAAGAGCAAGAAGCCGATGCTGCTTCGCACCGACATGAGCTCAGGTCACTTCGCAGCGTCGGACAGGTACCGCCTCATGGCTGAGCGATCCATCGAGTTCGCCTTTGTCGTTGACCAGCTCGAGTGCCGGGAGCTGCTCAACTAGAGACTCTTAAAAAACGTGAGCCGTTACAAAAGTACGTCCGTTACACAATGACCGTTTCGAAACTGCGAAGATGCCATGCGATGGGGGGGGAGGAGAGAGGGAGGAGGGAGGAGGGAGGAGGGAGGAGGGAGAGGGACAGGGAGAGAGGGACAGGGACAGGGACAGGGAGAGAGGGGAAGGGGGAGGGGGAGGGGCTCTAGTTGACCCGCGTGACTCAGACTTCTCGCTCCGCACGCTCCTCCTGCGAATGTCTCGAAACCACGTCGATCGCTTCTCGCCGGAGGTTGCTCCAATGCCGTCAGTCGCCAGTAAGGATAATGGAGAAGATGGAGATGATTGAGACGATGATTGCGAGGATGATGATGACAGAGATGATTATGATAATCATAATGGAGATGGAGATAATGATGAAGATGATGACGGTGTTGGTGTTGGTGTTGGTGTTGGTGTTGGTGGTGAAGGATACGATGGTGGTGGTGGTGGTGGTGGTGGTGGTGATGGTGCTGACTTGAAGCAGAGCAGGCAGGTGTGGGCCTGATGCTTGGTGAAGAGAAAGGTAGAGATGGTGTGTTTGTGAAGCAGCTGGTGCCCAGAGGATCAGCAGAACGAACGGGCAAGGTAAAGGAGAGGAAGTAGACGAAGCTGGAGGAGAAAATGATGGTGTGCTTAGATCAAGATCGGCGATCAGATCGTGAGGGTCGGCGATCAGGAGGTGGTTCACAGGAATGTCGCTGAGCTGCGTCACCTCATCATCGGCGAGATCGGCAGCGTCTGTGAGATCTGCTTCCTCGACCAGCATGGTCAGGCGAGTTCGTCTCTTGTCTCACTTGTTCTCCGGCTTGTCTTCTTGCTGATGGGCCTGCCAGACCTACACAGTCCAGCTGCGCAGGGGAACACCTGAGTACCTGGACTCCTTGAGCAGAGAAGCAGGAGGACGAGGAGGAGAGGAGCTGAAGCCAAGCAACAGCGGCAGGTGAACACATATCAAAGGCTGGCCTGCTGGGGATGACAAGGCAGCAGCTGGGGACCTCCTGCAGGTCACGCGTCGCTTCAGGAGGAGAACGACTGGCTGCGTGCAGCTCTGCGACTTGCAGGTCGTGGCAGGAGAGGAAAGGAGGGGCAGGAGATGAAGTCGAGCCGCAGAGTCGCACGTGAGAGGCAGCAAGGAGGAGCTGCGATCGCTACACGTCATGTTTGAGCGGCAAAAGGAGGAGGCAGAGAAGCGCATGGCGATGTTGCAGGAGCATGTCACTCGCAGTGACGAGGAGCGAAGGCAGGAGGAGCTGCTTGTGGCGACGCTACCTGACGATCTGCAGGATGTCAGAGAATCGGACATGGCAGGCGGAGGAGAGTCTGCGAGCTGCTGAGCTGAAGCTCGCAGAGGCGTCGAGACGAGAGCAGGCTTTGAAGGAGGAGTCAAGGAAGGTGAAGGCTGTCGAGGAGAGGCGGCGCTTGCGCTGACGAGTGTCAAGGCATATGAGAACGAGCAGATGAGGTTGGAGTATATCCAGGAGCTCAAGCGGAGGTTCGAGGAGGAGAAAAGGTTCAGCTCGTTGCCTTGTTGGCTCATTGTCACTATCAACCGCAGGTCTCTCGAAACAGAACTAGTGCGCATGCATGACGGACTGCGACTGGAGCGAAGCAAGAGGCTTGAGGAGGAGGCTGCTAATGCGACTCTACGGCAAGAAGTGGAGGTCTGCCTTCTCCTCCCCCATCTTCTCTCCTCTCATTCCTTGCAGCGCGTGTCGGAGGCATACAAGATTGCAATCATCAACAACAACGAGGCAAGAGAAACCCCTCACCCCCCCCCTCCTTGCTCGCTCGCTCGCCACCCCCCCCTCCTCTTTTCTCGCTCGCTCCCCCCTCCTCTTTTCTCGCTCGCCCCCCGCTCGTGCTCTCCGCCCCTTCCCCTCACAATCAGCAGGGGGCCGAGAAGGTCCGCGAGCAGACGGAGAAGATCCGCGAGATTCAGAGGCACAACAGCAACCTCACCATCCTCCTGTCTGAGATCCATCCTCGCCTCACCGTCCTCGAGCAGGTCCTCCGCTTCTCATCCCCCTCTTCTCATCCCCCCCTGTCTCTTCCTCCCCTCACCTCCAGCTACCTCAGGATGTTCTCAGCGTGTCTCGCATGGGCGCCTTCGATGCCTCCAACGGCGTTGGCGGGCGAGGAGGAGGAGCGACGCGAGAAGAGGAGGTCATCATGGCATGAGTTCACTTTCTTCTCCTTATAAGGTAAATGCTCTCGCGGAAGTACGAGCACCCTCGCTCTCGCCATCGCTTTTCCTCCTCCTTCACTTCTCTCCGCTGCTCATCGTCAGTTTCTCTCCGCGACCAGCGCTTCTCACCTGCAGCAGCTCCACCACGTATCGCTCCTCGTACAGCCTCCTCACCTCCTCTTCTGGTATGCTGTATGGTGGGCCAAGCTGCAAGCCGTCATTCTTCTCCCTCCTCCCTCCTCCTTCCTCGCGTCACCTTGCCGTTGGAATATCCGTCATGCTCCACTGTGACCAGGAGGATGCGACCCCCTCGTTCCATCAGCCCGTCGGTCACTTGCACGTACTCTCCTCGATGCTCCGGGGGGATGGCGACCAGCGCTCCTCGGTCAAAGCACGCCTGCAGCCGCGTCACCACCCACCCTCCTCTTCACTCGCAAGCGCCTCGAAGCGGCCGGCAACGCCCTCGTGCAAGAGGAAGAAATCTCCGACTAGGAAGGTAAAGGAGGCGCGGGAGGCAGGGAGATAGAGGATCATCTTTTTGAACTCCTTTCCTTCTCCTCTCGTCGCCGTCAGCTTGTGCTCTGCCTCAAGCTCCTCCACGGCAGCAGGGCAGCAGTCGACGCCGACGACCTACGGCCAGGCTTCATTCGAGCCTCCTCCTCCTCCTCCTCCTCCTCCTCCTCCTCCTCCTCACCTCCCCCTCCTACCTTGTGTCCCATTGAAGCCAGCCAAGGAAGGTCGACAGTCTTGCCGCAGAGAGGAAGAAGAATCGCCTTAGGGAAGTGAGGAGCGCTGATTCCATCCTCGAACAGCTCGAGCAGATGCGCGGAGAGCGCGGGATGCACGTGGGGGAGATGAAAGCTGGTCTGACCGTTCTAGACGAAGAAGTGAGCGCTCGGAGAGAAGCAGGGAGATGAGCAAACAGATAGGAGGGAAGGGAAGGGAGGGGGAAGGGGAAGATTAGGTATCGCTGACCTTCCAACGAGTATTCCAGGCGTCAAGCTCATCCGAGTTGCACCTTCTCCTCCTTCTCCTCCTCTCCTCCTCGTCTTCTCCTCCTCCTCGCATCCACATCATCCCCCTCATCCCCGCCATCGTCGCTCCCACCCGTCGTATCCCCAACCATTCTCTCATCGCAACTTGTTGGCCTCATCCCCACTCATCCCATGGTTATCTCGCCTCCCAGCCCCCTCATAGCCCATCACCTCAAGGTCGCATATTATTCGAATCCCGTCATAAGCTCTCGTTCCCATCCTCCTACCTTTGCGCTTTCCTGATTTGTCACCTAGAAACCTTACGAGGGGGAGCGTATGGTGCAACGGGAGGGAGGGAGGGAGGGAGGGAGGGAGGGAGGGAGGGAGGGAGGGAGGGAGGGAGGGAGGGAGAGAGCACAGGCTAGAAGGCGAGGGAGGAGACGGGGAATCTGGAGCTGATATCTGTCACTTATCTTTCTGTGTTTGCAGATGAACGTGTCTAGATGAAATTTGAGTCGCCAACATGAACGAGATGGAGCAAGAGACGCAGGAACCAGGGCGAAGGAGATCTGGAGGGAGAGCGCGAGTGATGGAGGTTCCGATGCAGCTGTGAGGGAGGGGTTTTGGTGCGTGTGTCTTCTGACGTCTATGTAGGTGGCGCAAGTACAGTGTGCTTCTGCTGTGGTTGGCGGTGGGGCTCGACCTGATCGTCTCCAAGTTGGGGTTCTGCTACCTCGGTCAGAGCATCAGCATCCTCTTCGTCGTCCTCTACCTCATCGACAACGTCAGTCTTCGTAGAGCCGTGTGCTCGTTCTGGTTCGGCATGATGGACTTGTACTTCCGTGAGATCTCCGTGGGAGGGGAGCAGAAGATTCTTCCCATCCAGGACGGACGCGCCGTCATCTTCGCGTGTGCCCCGCACGTCAATCAGTTCGTCGACCCCATCGTCGTCATGAAGGTCGTGGCGCTCAAGACGCGGCGGCACATCAGCTGGATGACAGCTGCCAAGTCCTTCGCTCGCCCGGCCATCGGCAAGTTCGCGCGAGCCCTCAAGGGCATCCCCGTCGTGCGTCCCGAAGACAACGAGGAGCGAGGAAGCGGCTTCATTACCACCCAGGGCTGCCAGGTCAGAGGCCACGGAGGAACACAGTTCACGAGGAGCTTCAAGAAAGGCTGCGTGCTGGTAGTGAAGCGCAAGGGGTCGAAGCTGAGCGGGAAGGTGGCGGAGGTGATCTCAGACGAAGAGATGGTTCTCTCCTCCCCGATGCAAGAGACTGTCAAGACCCTCCAGCCCTCCGACAACTCCAAGGCCTTCCACCGCGCACTGTCCACACCCACGACTCTCCTCCTCCTCCTCGCAACGCTGCTCCCCCTGCTCCTCCTCCTCCCCAGGGTCTTTCCCCCTAATTGGTGGCCGATGGCGTACATGCTGGCTTGCCAGCTGGCGTGTCTCATCACGAGCTTGATCTACAAGGTGCTGAGGGACGAGAGTAAGCCCGAAGAGCTCATCCGAGTCGTCGCTCCTCTCAAGGGGCTTCTCAAGGTTGCCTCCTCCGGCCGTCTGAGCTCCCTCGCCAGGTTGACAAGGCGACTCTACTCTCCCCCTTCTCCTCGCTTCATTTCTCTTCCTCCTCTTGCTCCCCTCCCATTCATGCTGAGGCAAGCAGCAGGCATGAGCCCAAGAAGAAGGGGCTGCAGACCTCCCTGCGAGCGGCAGGCGACGAGGCGACGCAGCAGGGAGTGAGCAAGCGATCCGTCGACGTCACAGAGCCATCGGCCTACAGTTTCCTACCTTACGTGGACCAGAGCGAGATGTTCGAGCAGGCATAGTTCCTCCTCTCCTCCTCTCTTCCTCCTCTCTCCTCCTCTCGCTGCTCCTCATCTCTTGCAGGTCTACGACTTCCTCCTGCATGGCGGGACCATTGGCATCTTTCCGGAGGGAGGGACACACGACGGGACGCAGGTAAGCGCGTGGGGTGAGGGAGGGGCCTGAGGTTGCCGCAGCTTCTTCCCCTCAAGTGGGGCATCAGCACCATGGTCCTCGGGGCCATGGCCAAGCACACGGGCCCAGAGCCTCTCAAGATTTCCGTGGTGCCGGTGAGGAGGAGGGAGGAGGGAGGAGGGGAAATGACATTCTGGCAGGTCGGGCTCAACTACTTCTCTCCGCATCAATTTCGCAGCACAGTGTCCGTTGACTTCGGGGACCCGATCGATGTGGATCAGGCGACCGTCGACCGATGGAGGAGCGGGAGCAAGGAGGTGAAGGTCGCAGCGGCAGCTGCAGCGGCTGACACTTGTGAATCCACAGGCGAAGCAGGAGGCCAACGCCGCCGTGATGGACCTCGTCATGGCGGGGATGAGCGCAGTGACCCTGCAGGTGAGAGGAGGGCGAACGCTTGGGGGGGAGGAGGGGGAGAGGAAGGCGGGGCAGCTGTGATGGTGGAGCAGGCGAAGGATGTGGAGACTCTGGAGCTCTACCGGACGATCCGTCGGCTTTTCGTTCCTCTTGGCTCCCGTCTGTCGGTCAAGGACAACGTCGCCCTCACTCAGAGCGTCGCCGCCAGCCTCAACTTCGAGACGCGCAAGGAACCTCGCGTCCAACACTTCCTGTCTCGGTGCCGGCAGTACAGGTGAGGCCCGTTTCCTCCTTCTTCTCTTGGCCTCTCCCTGACTCCATGGCAGCGACATGCTCACTCAGTACAAGGTGCATGACTATCAGGTGCAGCGCTTCCGGGAGCGAGCCCTCTCGGACTCCCAGCGCTTGTCCGTCATTATGAAGACTCTGCATCGCCTCTCCATGGCGCTGCTGCTCGTCGCGCTCCTCCTCCCCTGGTGGTTGTGCGTCGCCCCTGTCTCGCTCTGCATCGCCGTCGTCTCGGACTGGCAGGCGAGGAAGGCCAACAAGATGAGCGTCAAGGGAACCTGGAAGATCCTCGCCGGCACCGCCGTCATCCCCCTCACTCACTTTCTCTGCACCTGCGCCTTCTGGTTCACCTTCGGCGAGTTCGTGGGCCTCGTGTGGTTCTTCACAGCGCCGGTGGGGGGCATGCTGGCCATCTACGCGACAGAGGAGAGCTTCCAGCTGCTCAAGTCCCTCAACTCTCTTCTCTTCGTGCTCGCCAACAAGAACGCCGGCGAGCAGCTCTACAACCTCCGTGAAAGCCTCCGCAAGGAAGCCCTCGAGCTCATGCCCAGCTGCATCGGAGCTCCGGAGGGAAGGGAGTGACGGGGAGGAGTGGAGGAGGGTCAGAGTAAAGGGACTACGAGGTAGTGAAGTCCAACTGTTGGAATGAATGAACGTGCAGGAACGCGTGACAACGTGGATGATGTGCGAGTTAGAGCAACGGGAGCTAGACTGCTAACAAGAGTTTTCATTCATGTGCTTATGCTTCTCCTGGAGCTGATCTGATGATGTCTGAATCGCCAGGGTCTGTGATGGACAAGGAGGCTACGCGGAAGTACTTACCGCACGCTGTTCCGAGGTCCACGTTGTCTGCAACTAATGTCAATCTTGCGACGACTGAGGGAGCTTGCAACAACCACACAACGAAATGCACGGCGAAAGATACATAGAAGAGAAGAGACGGGATGAGATGAGAAGAGGCGGGATGAGATGAAAGAGACGGGATGAGATGAGATGAGACGGGATGAGATGAGATGAGATGTGGATATCTGGTTGGTAGCCAACACACGAAGCCTCTGAACTCCCGAAAGAGAAGAAACTTCGCTTCAGCTTCTCGTGACGTAGAAGCGATATTTTGAAAGTGAAGCACGACAGAAAGCAGAGGCAGCCATGCGATACACAAGAGACGCGATCCCGAGAAAGGACACCACAGAACGATACATGACATCACAATCAGGAATGCAAACAAAATACTCACTTCCAGAATAATGGTGGACGTTGGTCTTGGCAAGCATAGCGTAGTACTCGATCTCAGACTTTCGGAGAGGGGGGCAGTTGTTGCAGATGATGACAAGCTTGCTCTTGCCCGACCGGAGGGTCTTGAGGGTGGACTTGTATCCTAGCGTGTACTTGCCCGACTTCATCACAAGCGCCAGGCGCGAGTTGATGCTCTCCTGCGCTGTCTTCCCCTTCTTCGGCATGGCGTTCTCCTCCTCGTGTGCCCGTTCTTTTTTTTTAACCCCCACCCCCCTCTCTCCTCCTCCATAGGGGTGGCTTCATATACTACCCTACTACCCTTCAAATCACATAGAAAGAGTGGGGTGCATTGAGATTTCCATCACCACTATTTTTACCAGGACCCCCCTTCGAACCCGTTCTGGAGGGGTAGTGGAACATTTGGATATTACAGGGGGTGGGGTAGGGCCCACGTGCTCGACCATGCTGGTCCAGGTGAGATAAATGAGGACACTGGAAGGGAAGGGAGAGGAAGGGAAGGGAGAGGAAGGGAGAGGAAGGGAAGGGAGAGGAAGGGAAGGTAGAGGAAGGGAAGGGAGAGGAAGGGAAGGTAGAGGAAGGGAAGGGAGAGGAAGGGAGAGGAAGGGAAGGGAGAGGAAGGGAAGGTAGAGGAAGGGAAGGGAGAGGAAGGGATGAGAAGAGGGGAGGGTTGTGGTCAGGTTGTCAGTATTAGGATGCGTTTCGATTACCAAGTGGGAAGAAAACGTTGGGACAAAACTACAAGGATCTCGTCCTACTGGAACTGAAGTTTTCTTCTGTAGGTCGAATACGGACATGTCAATCATGTGAAATATCCTACTGCTTGTCAAGTTCGTTGAGCAGTGATTCAACAACCCGTGAAGCTTTGTGATGTAAAGCTTTTGCACCAGTACATGGTCCTCATCGCTATCTCGAGAGCGGTTGGATGATAGAGGTGAGATTTTTTATTTTACTGTTCGTCTTGCATGTTTCTTGTCTCTTGCCCTCGCGACGAAGAAAGTTTGCGTGTTAGGAGAAGTGAAATATTTCAGCATCGTCTGTTGTTGATATGTTTTCACGTGGCCTTGTGCTACCTATGAATGATGCGCAGGGGTACTGAGCGAACTGTGATGAAACAGATTGAAGTCGTGACGTGATGGAGTGCTTGTGACATGTAAATGGTGCAGATAGGACGAAGGAGGCGCATCGACATGTAAATGGTGCAGATAGGACGGAGGAGGGGCATCGATAGCTCTGAGCAGGTGAAGTCTCATCTCTCTCTACGAGTGTCTCTTGTTGTGTGGCTGTGAGGAGAGATGCTGCACATTGGTCGAACGAGACAGCTTAGCCCGAGAGCCGGCATGTCCGGAGAACCCACTCGGGGCAGGTGTCTCCTCGTGAGAAGACTGTGTGGCTGTCTGAGCCTTGATCTTGTGGAGAAGCTCTCGCGACGTGCCAAGCGTGACAAGGTGTTGAAGCGTTTGCTCGCAGGCCGTCACTCGTCCAGGCCCCCACAAACCGATGAGCCTCCGAGGGGCTCCGCGAACAAGACCGGCCAACAGCAACAAGAGCATGGAGTTGTCATATGTAGTTCATTAATGAAACACTGAGGCTCTTGACTGTTATAATCATACCTTAGTACCGATTGATTTCTCAAAGTATAATTCCATGTATGCCCTTCATCAGCCGTCGGTTCCTTTCTGCGGCCACATGTATAGACCGTGAGCAAACACTGTATGGCAAGTCAGCCTGTACAACAAGTCGTCGAAATGCTTACAAACTCCTACGCACGAGAAGAACACGCGATTCCTCCATACTGGATTGTTCTTCAGAAGGATTCGTGACATTGGAATGGTCGGTGCCCATAAGAGAGGAGTCAGCATGTTCCAGTTGACTTCGCGTTGACGTCTAGGGGGTTCGTGAGCTTCCATCACGCTGCAATCAAACGTCAGGTGACGACCGGTTCGACATGAAGTCTCTCCAAGGGGGCATAAACACCTCGTCTCCTCTTAATGTGCAGAGAAAACCAACGAAAACCAAGCACGAGAGAAGCAGCAGCCTGAAACTAGAACAATTGCCCGAAAGAAGTGGGTCGAAAGGCTTACACAAAAGATTACCACAAGTCAATTATCAGAAGACATGAAAGTTCAACACTAAGCCGAGCAGCGAGGAGCATTAGCAGCAGTGTGAGACGAGCCTAACATCAGAGGAACATGAGGAGCTGGATCTGGTGGAGCTGTTGAGGTGCCAGTACAGCAGCACATGGGGACAGCAGCAGCAGCAGCAGCAGTTAGGGCAGGTGGAGAGGAGGGGAGAAGTATGGGATAGAGGTAGGAGGGAGGCGGGAGGCGGGAGGCGGGAGGAGAAGGAGGAGAGGAAGAGAGGTAGGGGATGGAGGAGGGAGGCGGGAGGAGGGAGGCGGAGGAGGAGAGGAAGAGAGGTAGGGGATGGAGGAGGGGGAGGGGATGAAGAGGAGGTGAAGGAAGTTCTACACTCTTCCGATCATCGCCCAGCGCATGCATTACATGTTCAAGAGTTACCCACCCCATCTGAATGACCCCTACCCTGTTAATCTTGTTTCCTGTACCCCCTACCCAGTAAAATATGACCACCACAGGACCCAGCTCTTTTTTACTACAGCTAAACACTATCTTTTTTAACCACCCTACCCTGATCAATTCCCCAGTCTTTCCATGACACCCACCCACTCGATCATTGTTCTCAACCCCCACCCATTATTTTCCATGTCTCACCCACCCCACCCCCATCTTGGAACTCCACAAGAGATGAAACCTCTAGCTTGCAGTGCCCATGTACCCCTACCACCTCAATTTCAGTAAAAAGAAGGGGTACACCTGTGTCAGCAGGTAAGCAATGTCATAGAACGTCAGGTCCCCATGTATGAGGGCGATGAAAGAGTTGACTGAACTGAAATGCTGTTGAGGCGGACTCGAGGTTTGACGTCAGCCTGATTTTTAATGATTTTTTATTAGACCGACGGTTACCTTTTAATTAACCGTCACACGGTTGCCAAAGTTGTACGCCTGATACTAACTTAACTTGAGTACGCCGCCACCTGGCACTGCTGCCAGTCACAAGTTCCGAAGTTCCCGTGGCGGCCGCTCAGTGGCAACCCGCCGACGGTGATCGGACCCGCTGCGTCCCGGAGTCCGATCACGCCGCCGCAACGCCGGGTTAAGTTACCCGTGACCGTCTGTCACTGCCGGGGCCCGTGCCATTGCAGCACTGAGCCATGGCACACCGTGTGACCCGCGGCACAGCGGCAAGGCTCGATGGAAAGCGACCCGCGCGCCGGGCGCCGCCTCTCGAGCCTCCGGGAACTTCCGGGAAGTACCGTGACGGTGTTGATCATGCCAAGTTCAATCAATTGTTACGCGACATCCCCAAACATGAGCTCTGCTGCAGGCTTACCGTCAGCGTAAGTCGTGATGTTCATCTTGACCCCCGTGAAGTTGAATGTGTATCCCAGTTTCACGTCCTGTGGCCACTTGGCAGTCACTCTTGTCTTCATCTCATCGTCGCTGTAGTAGTCCTGGTAGGGTCTGTGCCCCGAGTCGTTGTGCATCACAAACCCCAGCTTACGGTAGACGGCCAGGAGTTTCCCCGTGGGGTCGATCCGCATTAAGATCGCCTGGAAGTCTCGCTGGAAGTGCTCAACTCGGCCGAGGAAGTTGAGCCCTGGCCGACCCTTGGAGTCGTAGATGAGAGGGTATTGCTCATACTCCGTGTGGTACCCGCACCCTCCGCGCCCCTTGTTGAAGAGGAACTGTCTGAAGCTGCAGTACTTTGCCGCAAGCTCTTTTCTTTTCTTCAAGTCCTTGACAGCCAGCTGCCTCCTTTTCAGCCCGTAGCTCCAGAAAGACACTGCGCGATCCCACCTAGGTAGAACAACTCACAGGTGAGATGCATAGGCCAACGGCGAGCAAGCTCACGGGTTTCTTGTGAAGGCAAAAGAGAAATAAGATGGATTCTTCACACACTTCTCGGATATCTTGAAATGTTTCATCCTTGAGGTTCAGCAGTCACAAGAACGCGTACTGCGGCATCCCTAAAACCTCACCTTTGCTCTTTGGTGTCGCATGTCGCATTTTCAGTTGCTGCACAAAATATATCTGCCAGGTTCTCCGCGACTGAGCTTCCAGCGTTCTTAGGAATATGCAGAAGCATGGCCTTCCAACGATCGTTCATGTAGCACAAAAAGTACATCTGCGGCTGGCTGGTCTTGGAACCATCGGGACCAGGATGGGTCAAGTTGCCGAAGTCCAAGGCACGCATTGAGTGTGATTCCGCATCGTCACTTGCACTCTCTTCCAGTTCCTTTCGCTGACCTTGTTCACCTGCTTCTTGTTTCAGCCTCTTCTTGCAACAGCAGAGAGCTGCCAACCTCTCGGCGCTGATGGCGACAACTTGCCGGGTGAATAGTTGGGAATCGAAGCTGCGAGGGAAGTCAGAGCGAGGATGTCTGCATGCGCTCCAATGCTCTGACCTGGATCGATCAGTTTCTGCTCTTGTAGTAGAGGCTAAGATGCAAGGGTCAAGAGTGAGCAATAAGAACCTCAAACCTCAACTTACAACTCGGTGGAGCTGATGGTTGTTGGCCTTGTCTGAAACAGGAATAGTAATGGTTACAAGCACCTTTCGTGCAAAGAGATTAGCTTGTAGACGGCATGATGAAGATGTACCATGACAGATGCCAACCAGGTCATGACATGTTTCTTCAACATTTTCCGTGGTACTCCTAATCTCTGCTCTCCCCCAACGACATTGAAACCCTTACAACTCTGCTGTAAGTCCTCAAGTAATGCGCAGAGCCTCCTTGCTCATGATATCGACATCCTGTGGCGCCATCGACGTATCCGATGCGTTTGCTCGTCTCTTCCCTTGCTGTTCCCTCGCTCCTACGGATGACCCCTTGAGGAGAGGAGGAGGGTTCCTGCTAAGGGGGGTGCTGTCCCACTGTCTCTGAGTTGGAAGGTGGAGGGTGTGTGGGGGGATGCGGGGGGATTCAATCAATATGGTCTACCATCTGCGTGGATCACATCAGCGACCCTTCGAGCGATGAAAATGCTGAGGGCGGTGGCGGCGGTGATGTGGGTGGGGCTGATGGCGGTGGAAGGAAAGCAGGTAACAGGAGGGAAGGGAGAGTATGAAGATACCTCTCATGTCGCCTCCAGATCCTCTACCAGCCCTCCAAGTCTTCCACCTTCGTCGCCAGGGAAGAGCTTCCTTTCACCATCCAGTACGCAGGTAGACGAGCAGCGTGGTTCTGCGAACCCTCTCCTGCTTCCAGGCAGCATGACAGCATGATTCACAGACGCCAACGCCATTGAAGCCATCACCTGCTTCGACTACGTGCAGGCAAGTTCTGTCAGTGCCCCTCCATGTCCAGCTGATCTTGATGCAGCTGGGCCATTACAAGGCGCGGGTGCCCTTCGGCTGCTTTCTGCGAGCATCGACACCCCTGCTCAAGAACGTGGACGGAGTCGCAGGGTTTGGTATCCCCAAAGTCGGTGCCAATGGCGAAAAGCTGCCGATGCCTCTGCTGTGGGCGCTGACGGACCCGAGGAACGTGGAGAGCAACGCTCGCGGGTTGAAGAGGAGGTACACCTTCTTCGCGTCCAAGGACCATGGAGAAGTTCAACTGGGGGGATATGACCCGCAGTCAGTGGAGGGAGGAGAGATGAAGTACTTCAAGTCGCTCTCCTCCGGTGAATTCGTTCTTGGAGTCTCGTCGATCCGTTTGGGAACTTCACCGGAGAACGCAGTTGAAGTTTTGCGATTTCGAGATGAAGATGACAAGGCAATGGATGAAGCTGGTGGCGAAGATGTCGTTCAGGCAGAGGACAACAAGCGCAACGTCATCCCAGCTGTGCTCGATACAGGTCAGGGAGAGCGTCGAGCTGTCACTGAGCTTCTTGTGGGCTGACTGGAAGTGCAGGAACCTCGTGCCTGGTGCTGCCGTCCAACGACCACGGGGGGCTGCTGAAAGAGTCGCCATTCGAGATCTTTGTGAAGCACTTCCGCCATCCTCCCTCTCTCTTCAGTGCAGCTCACGCGAAGATGATCAACGAAGGGCTCAAGTCATCCGGCAGCAACGTCTACATGACTGTCAACGGCGAGGAGATGGTTCTCCCCTACGAAAGCCTGCTGATCACAGGGACGGACAAGCCTTGCGTTCGAGGGTCGCCGCCTCTGCAACAGGGCAGCATCATTCTGGGGGATGTGTTCTTCAGGAACTATGCCGTCTTGTTCGACATGGAACATTCATCGAGGGTGGAGCCAGCCACCATCGGCGTCGCAAAGATCAACGCGAACTACAAGATCATCCCCGAGTCGACTCCCATCATCCCCGTTAACGAGCTCGGCGAGCCTCTTGTGCGCATGCACGTGCATCGGGGAGTAGACAAACTGCCGATCGAGGACAACTCGCAGGGCACTCAGTACTTCGTGCAGCTCACGATCGGTACTCCCCCGCAGCTCTTCAAGTTGGCCTTCGACACGGGCTCTTCTACTCTCGGTGTTTTCGTGGCACCGCCGACCATGAACGACGTCATGTCCGAGGAGCTTGGCAGGCCCATCCCGGTGGTTCCCCAAGAGCTCATGAAGCAGGAGGCTCTCCTCCAGACCAAGGCAAGAGCCTTTCGTGCCCCCCCCGCGACGTCGCTAGTCCCCTGGCTTGTGCTGAGCCTCTTTGGCATTGTCGTCGTCGTGCTGCTGGTGCGAGAGAGGAGGCGAAGGATTGTAGACCCCCCCTATGATGTTCTATGATAAAACCTGAGCTGGAATGTCAGCTCGTCGGTCTCTTCCGACAGAAGGCCTGGCGAGGTCAAACGCAGGCAGTAAGTTGTCAGTCAGGCGATGTTGGTGCAGGAGTGAGGGGAGGAGGATGAAACTCTCCGACTCGTTTGATCTCATCGCATGTGCCGGGCATGACAGGCGCAATAACGTCAGTCAGCCACATCGAGCCTGAGGGGTCAGGCGAGGGAGCGAGGAGAACCGAGACGAGCTCTCTGCCCCCTGTAACACACACAAAGCTCGAGCGACAACAGATTGACAGTGAAGGATGGAAGGAGATCATGTTCCAGGTGCCTTTGCGATAATATTCAGATAGATTCAAGCACGTAGTTCATCTTGCATTTGAGCTGCTCCCATTGCATCTATTCATGTATAGTACAATGATGGTCTCGTGTAGGATCCGAGTGATGAACGAGACTCGATTCAGCTGCGCTTGGAGGTTGTGACGCGTCGCGAGTTGTGGCCAACTCTCAAGGGAGCAAGCGAGTGATCCGACGAGGTCACATCAAGACCAGCCGTCAACAGTGACCAGCTTTACTAGCAGCGCCATCTTTCATATCACATCCTCCACAAGGTCTTCCTCGTCCTCGGTCAGCTCGTTGTCATTCACAGCAACAGGCGCATCTGGCTCTGCTCTCTCGACTTGTACCGTCTCGTCTGACACGAGGTCCTTGCCAGGTAAGCTTGCTTCGACATCCTTGGCGGAATCAGTCTGCTGGCTCTCTGCTTCGTGCAACAGCAAGATTTCTGCACTCGCGTCCTCCTCCTCCTTCTTTTCTTCTTTGCTTGTCGTGCATTCCTGCACTTCTGCATCCCTCACACCTGCCGGGGACTTGGCGACACTCTTCCCCACTGAGAGAGAAGCTGCTGAGGGTTGAGGAGAGCACAAGGAGAGAGGAGGCTGGACGTCCTTGCTTGGAGTCTCGAAGGTGATGTCAGACTTGTTCTCCTCGTCGCTCTCACCTGCCAACGAGCTGTGAAGAAGAATCGCGACAAACGCGTCAGAGAATCACCGACATACGCAGCACCCTCGTCCTCCTGCCACTCGTCACCATCGTTGGTTTGTTGCTCCGCTAACTCAGGTGGATCTAGGATGGTCTTATCAGCACGGCATCCAAGCCTTCAACAAGCCTCACTGTCTGCCTCCCGCTCTTCGCTCCCTTCATCTGTCGCACCTGCCATTCCTTCACTGGTCAGCAGTTCTCATGGCAATGAGCCTCAACCTGTAGACCCCTGAGCTTGCAGAGCTTCGAGGCGCTTCTTCGCTCTCAGTCTATTTTCTTCGATTCTCTTGAGCACATCATCCGAGATGCTTGACGCAGGCTTCTCGTCACTGTTTCTTTCAGCGCTACTCTCCTCTTCTGCATTCGAGTTTAGACCGAGCAGACGCTTCTACTCTCACAGCGTTACCAACGTACTCAGCCGCCACATCTTCCTGCCACTCTTCCTGCTGCATGTACTGGTTGGGGTCCTCAGGCTCCTCTGCGTCAGCATCAGGTTGTCGCTTGACACTCCTCGCTTCACAGTGCTACCATCGTCATCCTCCTCCAGTGAGACCATCGCTTGCGGGGCCTCGCTCCCTGTCCCAGCATGCTTCTGCTGCTCCTGGTCTTCTACTGGTCCTGCTTCAAACGCGGTGGATTCCCCGGCTGATTCCTTGCCATCCTTGTCTTCCTTGTATTTGTCCGCCTGCCCCCATGTCACGGGACGCCAGCAGGGGAGAGTTTCGACCTCCACTTCACGGTATGCGTCGAGCGCTCGTTGGATCATGAACGTGTTTCCAACAGATTCGACCTGATGCAGCGTCAACCGACTGGGAGCCAACGAGACAGAAGCCACCTTGAAGATTACGTCATCGAAAGACAGGGCTGGGCAGAGCTGGTATGCCCATTCCTGCCAAGGGCAGGTCTTGTCAGTAAGATGTACGAGAAGCTTGTGTCGGAGAGACCTGGTACTTTGACATCATCAACTTCAAGTCAGTCTTTTCGTGTCCCTTTCCTTTGAACTTGGTGTCACGGAAGATTCTTTCAGGTCACAGAGTTAGAAGTCACAGCCTCGTCTGCTCTGCACAAGTCACCGGTAAAGTTTCGTAAGGCCGTCTGGTGAGATCAACTTCTCTTGAAACGCCTGCAAGTAGCAACGTCATGACCTGTGCCGGGAGGAAGGAGCTCAAGTCTTTACGTTCTTGTCCAGTCTTGCTCGCTTTCTGATATTTTGAACGATTCAGAGCACAGACAAGTAAGCATTACACACAAGAGAACCTCTTCTTGGAAGTCTTTTCATCCTTGTCCTTCTCTTCCTGATCGTCTTTCTCGCCATCTTTTGATTTCTCTTCATCATCCTGCGTCGTCAATTCTTTCAGGGATGAAATGCTTCAAACCTCGCCAACCGCCTCCATCTCACTCCCTCCAGCTCCGACTATATCCAGCTAACTATATCCCTCCACTCTGAATCTGACATTTCGGAATTGTCTGATTCTACAGTCTTATATATTACCATCCTTCAACTCCTCCACGCTTTTCCTCTCCTTTCCATCTTCGCTTTTCCCTCGATTCCCTTCTCTCGTTCCCTTCTCGTCCCCTCGTGCATTGTTCCTCTCCTCCTCTCATCATCTTCTGCTCTCCTCCTCCTCTCCTCTCACCTCCTGGCTCAGCATCTTGCCCAGCTCCGCGAACGGCATGTACGAGTGCGCCGTTCTTGCAAACGCCATGGCGCCAAACGGGAAGGGCTTCCGAGGACCACCCATCAACACCCCAATCAACACCGGAAAATACAGGGGTACTGGGTGAAATCAGGAGGGGTTCTTGGCCCTCCAAAACGGAGGGTGGCAAATTTCATACCAGGGGTACATTCGTATGAAAAGACACCGGTACCTTTGTTACCTGATTTTTGACCACCTTACATAGCTACACCCCTCTTTTACTCGATGAAATCACCCCTACTCTAGAGTTTCGCTCTCACTACCCCTCCATTCGACCTAAGAAGTAGGGTAGGAGCAGCAGATCGGTCGCAACCGCCATGGCACTTAAGGCCCTCCATGGCATGATCCATGGCATGATCCATGGCGCTGATCCTTGAAGGCTTGCAGGAAAGCATGAGATGAATCTCGAAACATGAGCTAAGGGAGTCAGTAACACTACCAGCTCCTACTAGCCGAGACAGACATCATCGACTTGCATTCAGAAATGGAGGAGTAATTTCCTCCCATAATGCCGCTCGTACAGCTTAAACCACTCAGACAGTCTTGTAGGACGGGGAGCTCGTTGGCGCCGTTCATGCTACAGGTCACAGATGACTGTCATCTGTGAGCTCATCATGGCATGTCCTTGGACGAGTATGTCATGCCGGTCAACCCTCTGACTTAACATCCTACAAGTCCGTCTCGTCCATCGTTGATCGCTTGGCTCGGAACAGCAACAATGGTGCATGTCTACCCTTATGGCGCCCAGGAGCAAGCATCGCTTTCCCTAGCAGAGCCTCCAGCTCCTCGGGTGCTTCATCACCGACTACTCGCTCGCATCTCAGGGCCAGCTGGGGACTGATGGCCGTCAGCCTTAAGGCGTCAGGGATGTATGTACACCTCCATCTCAGTCGCCGACCTCGTTGCTCTCTCTCCCGCCTTCACTGCTCGCAGTTGTCGCTCACTGTGCTCGGCATGGTTCGCTCCTTCTGGACGCTGCTGCCCCTCAGCCGCACCTGGAGGGTCCCAGTGTCCTTGCTGGACCAGGACAAGCAGGGAATTGTTAGGGATTGACAACCCTGATGATCTACCTTGAATCTGAACTTGAGCCCACTTGCTGTCTTGCGTTAAGCAAGCAAACAGGAACCTCAACACGCTCGATGAACGTATAGAAAGTTAGGATAGATTTATCATCAAACCGACAGGATAAATCGGCTAGTTAACTGAAGTATACGTAACCTCTCAAGTGACTCCTTTCAGGAATGAGCGGGCGAGGAACGAGGAGAAGTAGGAGGACCTTCGAGCAGATCGCCAGCGCTTCCTCTACCTCGTCCTCACCAACCGACGTGACGCGTACAGGATCTGAGGGCCCGATGACTCGGATCTGCTGGTCCGTCAGCTGGGCGGGCGACCCCCTGCGCCTCCTCGATTCTTCAATGCGGAGAACTGAAAGGAGGAACGAGATTTCATGCAGAGAAGGACCCCTCTTGTTACATCGATAGCCGCTCCGCAGGCCCCTTCCCCTCCTTCCTTCCTTTATCTCTACTATCTTTTTTCTCCCTCCCTCCCTCCCTCCCTCCCTCCAGTGGCCTTGTCCCCTCTCTTTCCCCTCCTCCTCCTCCTCCTCACCATCGTCGTCGTCGTCGTCGTCGTCGAGTTTGCACACATAGGAAAGTAATTTTAATTTGGTAGTAACTGGGACCTCTTGGTGTACTGCAATAAAAAAGAGTAAAGTTTAAAATGTTTTTATAGAGGAGAAAACAGAAATGGACAAAGCACGTTGGGCACAAGACAGAGAGGAGGAAGAGGGAGGGAGGGAGGGAGGGAGTGAGTGAGTGAGTGAGTGAGTGAGTGAGTGAGTGAGTGAGTGAGGGAGGGAGGGAGGGAGGGAGGGAGGGAGGGAGGAGGGAGGAGGAACTTGAGCTAGAACGGGGTAGGATTGAGAACTGGATGGAGCAGCGAGTCAACATAGAAATCAGGGCAAACAGAGCAGTAAAGGAATCAAGTGGTGCCGTACCTATCGCTGAGAGGAGGAGGAAAAGGTTGTTGTTGTTGTTGTGATTGATACTGCAGGTGGATGGAGGCAGGAGGGTTCAGTTGAGTGACATGGAGGAAGTCCCAGCATGAAGAGTCTCCTTTCCCCTTCCTCCAGGCGCAGGGAAAGCCTGAGGACGCTGCTGAGCGATGAGGCGAGCAGCCGCGAGGAGGAGATGGAAGGGCTGGGGCTGATGGCGATGTCGCTGGTGGAGGAGGATCATGGGGAGGAGGGAGGGGAGGGTCTCCCCTCGCACCTCTACATCCTCGTGCATGGCTTCAACTCCCGCGCCGAGCACCTCAACTACGTGGCCAAGGAGATGGCGAACAGGCTGGGGCCCTCGGCTGCGGTTTACAGCTCCTTCTGCAACGAAGCCAAGGTGCCCAACTTCTTGTTCCACCCGACGCACGAAGGGAT
>NW_005434640.1:506951-516503 GCF_000315625.1 Guillardia theta CCMP2712
AGGGAGGGAGGGAGGGAGGAGGCGCAGGAGGAGGCGCAGTAGGAGGAGGAGGAGCTGAAGTTGTTCAGGGCTCGTGGCCGGGCTGATTCCCCTCACCTTCATGACAACCGCTACTCCTCATCTTGGAACGCAAGCGCTGCTTCCCAAGGCGCTGGAGAAGATGGTGACAGGGCTGGCGCTGTATGGCGGGAGGAGTGCGAAACAGGTAGAGGATGAGGATGAGGATGAGGATGATGATGATGACGCATGGCAGCTGTTCCTTGTCGACCAAGGTGAAAGAGTTGTGCATTACGCGAATGGAGAGAGCGAAGAAGAGATGTGAGTGAGGGCCTGCTGCTGCTGCTGCTGCTGCTTGTCCTCCGGTTGTGTCTGACATGTCAATAGCCGACGACTTGAGCGAAGAAAAGAGAAGAATGATATCAGCTTCAGCACTCGAAGCAGATCAGTGAGCTTCCTCTTCCTCTTTCTCCTGATCCTCCTCCTCCGCTTCCGCTTCCGCTTCTTCTTCTTGTCTTCCTGTACTCGCTCCCTCCCTCTCTCACCATAGGAGTCTGAGTTCCGTCAGGATGCGTCTGCTCGTCCTACCTCACCGACCTTCAGCCTCGGTGACGATCAGGTGGAGAGGGGAGGGGAGGGACAAGGAGATGCTTATTAGAGATGCAGGACGAAGCGAAGGAGGAGGCAACAGAAGGAGGAGGTGAGAGGGTGTGGGCCTGCTGACAAGTTGACGATGGATATCAGACGAGACCAACGAACAAGCCTGCTCCTCCCAGGTGCTCCACCACCACCACCACCTCCTACTCCTCCGCTCCTGCTCCTCCTCCTCCTGCTCCTCCTGCTCCTGCTCCTGCCCCTCTTCCATCATTCTTGTCTCTTCCATCTTTTGCTTCCTGATTCTCCTCTTCCTCTCCCCCTCTCCTCGTGTCTCTAACTTCCGGCAGCAGGCGAAGAGGATCAAGGTGCCTGTGCTGGAGGGTCAGGCAGGAAGTGACGGCAGGGCGGCAGGGGATCAGGCGTTCCTTCTTGGGTCAGCTTCTCTTCGGGAGCGTCTCCTCCACTCCTTCCTCTCCCTCCCCCTCCTCTCCCTCCCCCTCCTCTCCTTCTCCCTCCTCCCCCTTCCCATCTCGCCTTCAGCACAGGAGGAGCCAGGAGTCGGTGAAGCAGTGGGGGGTCAAAGATTTCTTCAGGGACAAAATCAGCCCCCGATCCTCGAGGAGGAAGAACAAGTCTGCCGTCAACCTTGACTTCCTCAAAGACCTCCAAGTCGCCTCCTCTTCCCCCTCCTCCTCCTCCTCTTCCCATGCCGACGCCTCCCAGCACCCGCTCTCTCCGCTCAGGACCAAGAGCTCCTCCGAGGGGCTACCGGGGAGCGAGGCTCATGCTGACGAGTTGGAGGAAGAGTACCTGCGGAGCTGCTTGGGGGGAGAGGAGTTTGAAGGTGAGCGAGAGAGAAGGAGACGAGGGGGTGAGAAAGGGAAGGGAAGGAGGAGGAGGAGGAGGGGCGGCGGAGGGAGGGAAGGACTTGAAGGGTTGGGGGAAAGGGAAAGGAAGAGAAGGAGGAGGTGGCTGTAGTGACAGGAGCAGGAGCAGGAGCAGGAGCAGGAGCAGGAGCAGGAGCAGGAGCAGGAGCAGAAGGAGGAGCAGGAGGAGGAGCGGTAGGAGGAGCAGAAGGAGGCGGTGGTGGTGGTGATGGTGGTGGTGATGGTGGTGGTGATTGTGGTGGCGGTGGAGAAGGAGGAGAAGAACCTGATTCAGTTCCCTCAGATTTCCTTGCGAGGGAGGAGGAACACGAGCTCTCCTCCTTCTCCCAACGGCTGACTTTCCTCCGAGACCAGCACCGTCCCCTCCTCCTCGAGATGACGACCGACGACACTCTTCCCTTCCTCTCCGCTCTCCGCGCCTTCAAGCATCGCGTGCTCTACGGCAACACCTGTAACGACTTTCTCGTCCGCTACCCCACCGCCATGATCGCTTCGTCCTTCCTCCCCCGCTGGCAGATGTTCAACCCTGTCTCCCACAAGTATCCCCACGTGATTCACGACTCCCTTGAAGAAGTCTTCATATGGCCTCCTCCTCCTCCTTCTCCTCCTCCTCCTGCCGCTACCGCTGGTGCTGGTGCTGCTTCAGATGCGTCTCCCTCCTCTCCTCCTTCCCCCTACTTCCTAGGAGACCCCAAGGAGAAGGAAATTCAAGCGATGCTAGAGAATCTCTCGCAGCTTTCATGGAGGAGGATCAGCGCGGTGAAATTCCTCCCTTCCCTCTTCCTTTTCTCCCCTCCCCCCTCCCCCTTTCGCTTCCCTCTGGTTCCCTCAGCTTCTCTTCCTCTCACTGGGCCTGCAGAGGTTCGAGCGAACCATCAGGGTCGGTGACAGTCAGCGTCCTCTTCCTGGTTTCCTCTCCAGCTTCGCCTTGGATGCTCACAACCGACTCCCAGTTGTCAGGCATGAACCTTCTCTCCTCCCCCCTCTTCCTACTCCTGCTCCTGCTCCAGCTCCTGCTCCAGCTCCTGTTCTGCTCCTGCTCTTGCTCTCCGTTTCCTCAACGTCTTCATCTTCTTGCCTCTCTTCTGCGTGAGTTCTCCCTCGCCTTCAGTTTGATTCTCGTCCCTCGCAGGCCCTTCATGGACGGGGACGGGAAGGACACGGTGAAGCACATCTGCGACATCTGGATGGAGCATGCGATGCGAGCGGGAGATGACGAGCTTCAGCATGAATGACAGCCCCCTCCCTCCTCCTCCTCCTCCTCCTCCTCCTCCCAGTCAAGTTAGAGTTTATTTCCTCACGCCCTATTCTTTCTTCTCTTTCCCCTGGCTTTTTCTTCTGCTTCCTCTTCCTCCTCTTCCCCCTCTCCTTCAGCCGCGAGCAGCGACTTGATAGGCTCGAATGTTTTACGGTGAATCGGACAAGGGCCATGCTGCGCTATCGTCAGACATATCTCCCCCTCCTGCCTCTCACTCTACCTGCCTCCTCCTCCTGCCTCTCACTCTACCTGCCTCTCCCTCCTCCCTCCTTCTGCCCCCCCTCACCCCCCCCCTGTTCTTGCGCTCTGCTTCCTCCAGTACCTTGCTGATAGCAGCGACGTGTCGGCTCGTGCCGTATCCCTTGTGCTGCCTCGGTGTCAGCGAGTCACCCGCACGTCCCTCCTGACCTGAGCGAAGTCGTAGACGGGCCAGCGCTCGTGATGCTCCTTCATGATGCGATCTCGCGTGACCTGCACATACTGAGGAACGGGAAGGAGGTGCGGGTGAGGGAGTAGGGGGCAGATAAGAGGGAGGAAGAGAAGGGGAAGGGAGGGAGGGGAGAGGAGGAGGTAGATGGAGGGAGAGAGGGGAGAGGAGGAGGTAGAGGGAGGGGAACGAGGGAGAGAGGGGAGAGGAGGAGGTAGAGGGAGGGGAACGAGGGAGAGAGGGGAGAGGAGGAGGTAGAGGGAGGGGAACGAGGGAGAGAGGGGAGAGGAGGAGGTAGAGGGAGGGGAACGAGGGAGGGAGGGGAGAGGAGGAGGAGGAGGAGCGAACTTCGCCTCCCCTCACCTTGGCGATAATAGAAGCAGCAGCAATCGCCATGCACTAGGAGAAGAGGTTAGACAGCGAAGGTGAAGGCCAAGGGATTGCACCTTACTGTCTCCTTTTACGATGGCCTGAGAAGGAGCTGAGAGGTCGGACGGGCATCTGTAACACACCATCATCATCCTCTTTATCCTCCTCCTCCTCCTCCTCCTGCTTCCCGCTCTCCTCCTCCCCTTCGTTCAACCACCACCAGGTCTCTCCACATCGAGCACTTTGCTGTGACACTGACCTGTTTCCATCTACCAGCACAAAGTCAGGTGGTTCCTCCAGCTGCTTCACGGCCGAGGACATGCCGAGCATGGTCGCTTGGAGGATGTTGATCTCGTCGATGACCTCGTGCTCTATGACGCTCACCTTACACCCTCGTCAGTTCCTCCCTCGCCGCCATGCTCCTCTCCTCCCACCCCGATGGTCACTTTCTTGCTCTGCGTCAGAGTCTCGTAGCACGCCTCCCTCTGTGCTCCAAGACCATGTCAACGACGAGAGGTGGGAGGGGACGAGGAGAGGCAGAGGGGACGAGGAGAGGCAGGAGGGGACGAGGAGAGGCAGAGGGGACGAGGAGAGGCAGGAGGGGACGAGGAGAGGCAGGAGGGGACGAGGAGAGGCAGGAAGGGACGGACCTCCTCTTCCGTCATCTTCTTGCTGTCTTTGATGCCTCGCAGCATTTCCTCCTCCTCTGCCGGTAAGATCACAGCCGCCGCTACCACTGGACCCGCCAACGGCCCTCTGCCGGCTTCATCAACTCCCGCGACTCTCTTGAATCCTTCCTGCCACAGAAGTTGCTCGTGTTCCCTGCTAGGGCACTTGGAAACAACGATCCTGTTCACCCTAGAGCAGACCGTCTCCACCAACCCATTGTCACTCCCCCTCAGCTTCTGTGCAGCCACGACCTTCGATATCGATGCTCCTACCTCTCTCTTCTTGCGCTTTGAAGGTTCTTTGGTGGCACCAGCGTCGGAGCCTCTTGTCTTCTCCTGCTCCTTCGTTCCAGCATTCAAGCTCTGCTTTCCTCGCGGCGACCTCCTCAGAGCATGGCTTCTCTCGGCGTCGAGAGGTTCTTTCTCCGTCCCTCGCGGCAATCTTCCTTTCCTCCTCCCTCCCCTTGGCCCCTCATCATCATCTTTCGCTTCATCGCGTGTTCTTCCCTTCAAGCTGCTTGTTTCCGGTCCTCCTCTCCTCTCCTCCTCCTCTCCCCCCTTCCGTTTCCCTGCCGCCATTCTCCTATCTGCCCCTCATCCAGCCCCCCACCGACACCATCCGGGCCGGGTCCGCCCCCCCGGTCACGGTCAACGGCGGCCTATCACCTCCGAACCGTTGCGAGCTTGCGATCCGACCGCTCAGGCCCCGAGGTTCTTATTACTTGATAAATAAGGATACTCGGAGTTTACCGCGAGGGTACGTGACCCGATGGACCGGAAGGTCCGCGGTCACGGTTTTATTTACAAACTCCGAGGAGTCAGTTTACTCAACTTTGATGAGTAAACCCTTACAACTGACGCGCTACTTTTACTCAACTCTCCGAGTCTCTGACCGCCTCTCACTTTATAATTAGTTTTTCGGAGTAGAGGCTGGACGGCCCTCATCCCACCTCATTCCCAATGTATCGGTACCTGATTCTGGTACCGATTGGGCGGCCCGCACAACCGAAACCGAAACGGGGAAGCAGAATTTTCTTTTTCCCCTCCCCAGGCTCCTCCCGTACCCCAACCTACCTTGTGCCTCCTCTCACTCCCTCTCCTCCCTCCCTCCCTGACACGCCTCCCCTGGCCTCTTCCCTTCCTCGGCCTCACCTTTCCTCGCTTCGCCTCTCTCCCCCCTTGCTTCCTTTCGCACCTTCCCGTCCCTCTCCTCGCTGAGGCTCGGGAAAGTGAATCTTTCCTCCCTTCTCGACCTTTAGCCTTGCCTACCAGTCTAGCCTCACCTCCTCTAACTTCACTTTCCCCAGCCTCGCCTCGCCTGATCTGTGTCCCTCCTCGTCTCTTCTTGCCCTTGCTCGTCTCACTATCCCTTTCACCCCTGAGTCGCTGCCCCCTCTCGCTTCCTGTTGCTCCGAGTGCAATGCTTCCTCCTTGTCCCACGTATCCCTTGCCACTCCTCCCCTGTGTACTAGGCTCGCTCCAGTGTCCTGCACACCCTCATTCCTCCATTGTTCTCCTGCATCTTTTTTTACCGCACTGGCATCGCCGCATTACACTCGCAGGTTCGATGCTTTCTTTCACTTTCTTCTCATTCTGCCTACTGTCCCTTCTCCTCTCCAAACATCTGGCAACCTCCCTCCCTTACCGCTTGCGCTTTCATGCTCTCCTATTTTACCGCTTGCTTGTACGGATGCTCGGTCCCTCGTTGGTTCTCTTCTCACCCTGTAGTCTCGGAGTCTTGCGCCGCTCTGCCATGAGCTCAGATGTAGGGAAGCAGACGAGTCGGTCGCTCGGCATCAACGACTATGAGGAATCTTACCTCATCGGCCCCGCAAGACTTCGCCGCTTGCATCGTCAGCAAAGTGATTCCGCTGTTGTCTCTGCCCTCCATTATTCCCACTCCTTCTCCCTCTGACCTCCTCCCCTCCTCCTCCCTGCTTTTGACTTCATTCTCGCACTGCTTGTCATGCCTGCTGTGTCACGTCCATGGGTCAGATGCCTCTTCTTGTTGAGTGACTATGCACTTGTCGAAGTGAAATCTGTGAAAGCGAGTGCTGGTGATGTCCATTGAATGGTTATGAGTCAGAGAGGAGGACGACGACGGGCTTTCAGCAGCTCAACACATATACTCGATCGACCTGACTAAGTCGCCAACGAATTTAGCAGGCCCAACCAGCCATTTCACATGAAGTCCAATAGGCGTTTTACCGCTCGAAAGCTGACAGAAGCCTCGCCAATGTAACCTAGAAGATACGAAAGGAGATCTACATGTATGACCTAGTTAGATATGACCATACTGTTTGATAGGGCTACTTTTGATTCCTAACAAAGAAACTCTGTTCGAAGATGAACAAGCTTGTTTTCGTTTGCAAAAGCATTAGCATATGATGAAAAATACATGTTAACTATCTGATCAGTAGCTTGAATTGCTTTACAAGCAGGAAGAATAGGATAAAATTTGATACCCATTGCAGTGTAAGTTCATTACAGCTTATCAAGGAATAGATCCGTGCTGCCTTTCCATCTCCCTACACTCCCACAGCATCTCAACGCTCTCAAACAGCTCCCCATCACGCCCTGTCACTGCAGCCCCTCCGTACACAGACATGCTGTGCTCCGGCGGGCACCAACTCCCCAGCCCGTCCTCGACGGATAATCCCTCCAGGTACTCCTCGATGTCGACCGGAGCTATCCCCGACGACACGAGGTCATCCAGCACGGCGTCGATCCCGTCCCTCGCTCGCTCCTCCTCGTGTGAGACCGGGGGGGTCGTCCTTGCGCCCTCCATGCCGGGGAAGAACGAGCTCGGTCCCTGCGCCATCTGCTCCACGTCGTCCTCGTCGACGTCGACGTCCTCGTCCTCGTTGTCGTGGTTGTGGGAGGTGCAAGCATGGCCGTCCTCTGCAGCGAGCTTGTCCCCGTGCCCGAGGCCCGCGCGAGAGGCGTCGACGTCCAGCGGCGGCGCTCCGTTAGCGAACGCCTCCCACCGGCAACGCGCCTGCTGGCAGAGGTCCAAGAAGCGATCCAACGGACACTGCGTCGCCAAGAAGGGCCCCGCGTTGCTGACCAGCAGCTCCCAGCCCTCCACCAGCCGCGCTCGGTCCTCGGGGAGAGCGGGGTTCCTCCACCTCCGCGCGGCGTACATGTAGCGTACTGGCGACAAGAGCAGGCGAGTCAGCTGAGCCATGAGGGACGGGACAACAAAGGCGAGGAGAGGAGAGGGAGCAGACGACTCACCCCTGGGCGTCCAGTCGTCGTGTCGGTCTAGGAAGGACCGCCTGGACCTCACCTTGTAGAAGCCGTTGTGCTCCAGGAGCTTGTTGAACTCGATCTCCGTCATGCCGTGGCGAGCGCTCAAGGGGTCTTCGCTCCTGGTGGCCGTGGGGCAGCAGATCTTGAGCAGCGAGTAGACGGAGCAATAGCCGCTGCGGCAGACGTAGGAGGAGGGGCCGGCGTGAGCGAGCACCTGGAGGGCAGGAGAAGGACCCAGACTCTCGCTTCACCTGCTCGTACGCTATCTTGAACATGAGCCGAGTAAGGAAGACCGGATGTCGGGTGTGGAAGTACGTACCGTGTTGGCGAAGGTGAGTCCGATGCGTTTGTTGTAGTCGGAAGCGGAGGGACGGACCATGAATTGTGCGATGTGCAACGTTGGGAGCAGTTCGAAGTTTATCAGAAATGGTTTGGAGCTGGAACGGGGATTTGAATCAAGGATAATCAAAACACGGATGTCTATCTGCAACAAGTGGCGTGATGGGAATCTAGCGCTCACAAGGGTAGGGAAAGCACAGAACGCAAGCTCAAGAATGGTTTCTAGGTCAGAGGCCTTTCCAACAATAGCAGAGATGATTGGAGTCGGAAGCAGAGCAACACAGCAAGCACAGTAAGAGCAGGAGGTACAGGAGGCACAGGGAGAGAGCGGACAGAGCCTGGAGGCAGAGGAGCAAGTTGAGGCAGAGGAGGCAGAGGAGGCAGAGGAGGCAGAGGAGGCAGAGGAGGCAGCGGGTGAGGTTGGGGAGGGAAGGAGAACGTTTTATTTCTTTGAGAATTCTCTGCTGCGGGGGTAGGGTTAATTTCTTTTTAGCACAAGGGGTGGTAAGGGGTATCGATTGGGGTGGTGAAGGTAAAGAATTTTTTTGCGTAGAGGGGTGCAGGGGTCCCTGCCTCATCATGATTCAACTACCCCTTCATTGCCACGATACAGAGGGGTAGGGGTTAATTGTGTCGACGTCGCCACCGTCGGTTGTAAATATGAAGAAGGAATTCAAGGGGTGGGGGTGGTACTCTTTCAGAAAGGGGGTGGGTGGAATGGTACTGCACGAAAGAGACCCAATCGTAAAGAGTGGTGGTACGTTGTATTGTCAGGGGTGTGGTGGTTGGTCAAAAGTATGTAGTAAAGATGGTTTCGTGACCGTTGGACGATGACCCCTCCCAAAGATTCTCAGAAGTACCCCTCCTTATCGAGCCTCTGCGGTAGAAACATGTCGGTCAGCAGGTGGCGGAGGCGAGTCGGTTTTAATGGCCATGTGCCGGTAATCAAATATTAACTTATCATCAGCAGTACAAAGACTTGTACCGGGATCTGAGAATTTGAGTAATTTTTAAAAGTTTTGGAGGTGCGGAAGCTCAACTTTACACTTCTCGCCGGATCTCCGGGTTCGGACTGCCAAAAAGACCCCCGGGGGGGTCAGGGGTCTGACCCGGCGGAAAATGGGGTTTAAGGGGTACCGACTGCGCAATCCGGAGTTTTTAATTAGGAGGTTATAAAGGCCCTCGTGACTCATAAAACGTTGCGATCTCTCATCACAACTCCGATTTCCGTTTGGTTTCGGCGGTTGGCCGATACAAGTACCCCACCCCTGAAATGGATCGCAGTAAAGAAGGGGTACTCTGAGGAGTCCGGGATCTCTTTTTTTTCTTTCTTTTCCTCTCACCTCAGAGTATGAGGAGACAACTGCTCGTTCCACCCTGCTCATCCCCCCCCGCCCCGCCCCCCCCGCCCCTCACTCTTCTTCCAACGACTCTGCAGCGCCACCGCTGCTGTAGAGCTCGATCCCCCCGTTGCCTCATAGCACACCTCTCTGCTACAGGCGAATACCTCCATCCATGGTCCGTCCCTCCGCTTCCGACTACAACAAACGCATCGGACTCACCTTCGCCAACACGGTACGTACTTCCACACCCGACATCCACGCCCCCTCCCTCCCCTCCCCCTCCCCCTCTCGTCCCCCCCGCCAACATCAAAGCTACATTCCCTCTCACTCCTCACACTCCTGCCCTCCAGGTGCTCGCTCACGCCGGCCCCTCCTCCTACGTCTGCCGCAGCGGCTATTGCTCCGTCTACTCGCT
>NW_005434640.1:516921-552231 GCF_000315625.1 Guillardia theta CCMP2712
GAGGCGTTCGCTAACGGAGCGCCGCCGCTGGACGTCGACGCCTCTCGCGCGGGCCTCGGGCACGGGGCCAGCTCGCTGCAGAGGACGGCCATGCTTTGAACTCCCCACAACCACGACAACGAGGACGAGGACGTTGACGTTGACGAGGACGACGTGGAGCAGATGGCGCAGGGACCGAGCTCGTTCTTCCCCGGCATGGAGGGCGCAAGGACGACCCCCCCGGTCTCACACGAGGAGGAGCGAGCGAGGGACGGGATCGACGCCGTGCTGGATGACCTCGTGTCGTCGGGGATAGCTCCGGTCGACATCGAGGAGTACCTGAAGGGATTATCCGTCGAGGACGGGCTGGGGAGTTGGTGCCCGCCGGAGCACAGCATGTCTGTGTACGGAGGGGCTGCAGTGACAGGGCGTGATGGGGAGCTGTTTGAGAGCGTTGAGATGCTGTGGGAGTGTAGGGAGGAGATGGAATGGGAGGGTTGGAACAAGTGTGTTTACCTAGATGAGTTGTAAAGAAAACAAATCTTTTCTCTACTGCCTTGTTTTCTGCCACCATCTTTGTTGATGCAATTTCATTCCATTCTCAGTCCTGGTCGTCGAGGAGTGTAGAGTGCAGTCGGGCTGCTAGTGGCGCATCTAATCAAGTGCTGGTGGCGGGTGTTGATGTTGCAGGAATGTTAGGACATCGAAATCTTGAGCTGTCGTGTATGCTGCGCACGTAGTTGTTATCAGTGAGTGAGTTGTTCGATCTGTCCTGTGACAAGCATTGTCTTAAAGGGAGGACGAAGACGAGGACGCGAGGAAGACGAAGAGGAGGGGGGAGCAAGGGGAGGACGAGGGGGACGAGGAGGAGCACCAGGAGGAGGGGGGAGGGAGGAGGGGAGGAGGAGGGGAGGACACAAACTCTAAAAATCGATTTTTTGATTCCATTGCTTTGTGATTGTAACTTACAAATTATGAGGCTTCTTCATAGTGAAGAGTTGACAACAAATAAATACAACATGTTAGCAAGTGTTTGCCCGCATATACAGTATAGACATGTGCAAGATTGAATCAGCATTTACAATCTCTGTTCCCCGTCTTGTGCTCCTACTCAGTCTTGTCAGTTTCGCTTAATTCCTCGAGTCCCTTCACCTCTCAGGGCAGCGGCTCGACATCTTGACGGACAACCTGAACGACTTTTGTTCATAATCGAGGAGCTTCTCAGTTGATTCGTCCCCGTTAGCTGACGAGACTGTCAATTGGACGTGCCCCCTCTTCGTCTTCCTCTTCTCTCCCCTTCGATTCCCCTCCTCCCTCCCTCTCCTTCTGTTTCTTCCCATCGCCAGCCACTCTCTCCCCATCCTCGCATCCTCGTCTCTCTTCCGCGTGTGCTCACCACTCCCATTCTCCTTGGCATCCAGCGCCTTCTCGCCCGTCCTCTTGCTGGCCATCTGCTCCAGCATGACGCGAGGGCGGATGACCTTGGAGCTCTAGGAAGCCATCAGGAGGAGGGAGGGGAGAGGAATCGGGAAGCGCAGAAGGGAGGTGGTTGCAGGAAGGAAAACAGAGAAAGAGAGGGAAGGTGGGTGGATGCGTGGGAGGGAGGGAGGAGGAGGAGGGAGGGAGGGGGGGGGGGGCGTTGAGTGGTAGGGAGGGCCAGCAGCTCACCGACTTCTTCTTGTTCACCTGGATGAAGGCAGTGGCATCCCAGGAGCGAACGAGCCCGCTAGCGGCAGCATCAGCAGAGCACAAGGAGCATGGGCAGTAACAAGCACCTGAAGGAGGCGAACAGAGAGCTAAGGTTGTTGGCCGGCAAGAGGCAGTCGACCCTCTTCCATGCCAGCACCTGTTTCACATCCCCCGACTCCACGTCCCATACCCGTAGGTCTCCTCCGCTCCCGCTGCAGAGGTACCTTGCTCCGGGAAAGACCGTCAGGTCTCGGACGGCATGTAGGTGCCCCTGGTAGAGCTGTAGGCACAGGCCACTGTCAAGCGACCATGCTCGCACTGTCTTGTCCTCCGACCCTGTGAATAGCGTGCCATCCACAACCTGATCAGGCTCAGATTCCAGCAGCAGCAGCAGTCCCCCCTCCTTCTCCATCCCCAACCTCGCCTCCTTCTCCTCTCACCCCCCCTCCCCCTCCCCCTCCCCCTTTCCTCCTCCTACCTGCATACAAGTGATCGCGCCCTGATGGCCGTTGAACGCGCACAGTCTTGCGCTCCCTCCCCCCCAGAACTCCCACAGCTCTGCTCCAAGCGACCCCCCGACGAGGAAAGACATGCAGGCAGCTGGGCGATCGCTCTTTGTCGACTCCCCCCCCCGCATGCTTCATCATGAGCCGCGATGGCCGAGCAGCCGGTCGGTCGAAGATGTTGAGGTCCTGCCGTCGGATCTCCTCCTTCTCCTGCTCGTGGAAGGGAGCGACAAGGCACGTGGCGGACCCGACGCTCGTCGGGATCTCTGCCAGCAGCGCCTTGTGCTTCTCAGCTCCTCGCGAGAGGTCCCAGTAGCTCACGCAGCCATCCGAGTCTGCGCAGAAGAAGCTGTCGCCAGACACCGATATCATGCTCTTGATCGCAAACCCCCTGTCCCTCCGCCAGCATCCCTTGAGATCCTCCTTCACCTCCTCCTTCCCGTCCTCCTCCCCTCCCTCCAAGAACGTTGCGATCCTCCATAACCGCAGACTCCCGTCCTCCGAGCTGCTGATCACTGTGTCGAGCCGCACGTGCAAGTTAGTGATCCAGTCTGTGTGTCCCTTATATGTATGCATACATCTCCCCGTGTACATGTCCCACGCCTTCACCGTCTTGTCCAGAGACCCGCTGTACAGGACGCTGCTCGCCATGTCGGCTTCCACGCAGCTGATCCAGTGGCTGTGTCCTTCAGCCGCGTTGAACCTGCTGGGGCATCGGATCGCGTGGACAAGAGCGTCAGATCTCCTCTCGGACTTGGCAGGAGGCGTTGAAAGCTTGTCCAGCACCTCGTGCGTCTCCCAGTACCTCGCGAACTTCTTGTGCTCGCTGAAGTCCCAGATCCTGATAGTCCGGTCCTCCGACGCCGTCACCAGCAGTTCAAGCCCCTCACCGACCAGCTTCATGCAAGTCACGCTGTGCTTGTGCGCAGGGAGAGCCTCCGACAAGACGCCGGAAGAGCTGGCGGCGGGGAGGGAGCTTTGGACGAGCTCGAGCCCATTGCAAGAGGACGCTAGGACGACGATCCGGTCTCAAGGACACACTCGCTCAACATCGTCTGCCCCTCATGACAGCACAGGACAAGGCAGAGGAAGCGAGCGAGGAGTCGGGAGACTGACAAGGCCTCATGCAAGGCTGCATGAGAAGCCAGCTCGACCCCAGCACAGCTCAGATCACGTTACCATCCGCGCGCTAGGCCCGTTGCCCTTGATAAGGACCAAGGAGCTCAGTGGCTGGCGCCATGAAGCGATGAGGCCATTTGCAAGGCTCGCAGTATGCGAACTAACTTGCAGAATTGCTCGAACCTGAAAGAATATCGAACGTCATTGGGAGGAACATCGCAAGGTTGAGACGAAACAAGAAACAGCCTCGCTTCACTTCGTTTCCTCTTCACTTTTGTCTTTGTTCCTTCCTCCCTTCATATTGTTCATTCCTCCCATCACTTCCGTCTTATCACCGACCTGAAGTTCAGAACATTTGTCTGTCTACTTCAACCAGCTTCCCGCCATCCCATCTTTCCTCTCCTCCCCTTCACCTCTGCTCTATTCGCGTGCACGAGATTTGGAATGCTCCACGTGACCGAGCATGAACCAAGTGGCATGCACAATGATGTATCCCAACTATCTCACGGACTGGACTAAAGTTCTGTCCTCCATCTCGTCCTGTGCCAGTCAATGTCGTATCACCAGCTCCCCCGCACCGCAACGGAACTCGCTCGAGTTAACTTTGCTCTACTCATTCCTCTGCCATCACCTTTGTACGCGTCACTGTTTTCGTTATAATTCACTTCTCATTCTTTTCGTTTTGTCATCATCTTCATATCTTCTTACAGGACACATCCTCTTCGCTTCTCCTCCTCTCCCTTCACAGCTTCCTCACCCTCTTCCTGACCCTCGCTTCCATGTATTCCCACCCCTCCTCTGATCACTTCTAGACCTGCCTTTTTATGTGTCTTTCGTCATGCCTTCATCGTCTCTTCGTCCCATCCTGCTGTTACTGGATCTAACATGCCTCGTTGTATGCTGACCTGACCTGATAAAGCCGTGCCTTCATTGGCCCTGATCTTTGCTATCCTCTTCTTTCTCATCCCTCTGTGCTTCTCCTTGCTCGTCACATCCCTTCTTTCTATGACACGTTCTTGGTTTCTTGCCTACATCCTCTCTACCTTCCCGCTCCTCTCTCCTCCTCCTCTCCTCCCTTCTACTGAGCTTGCAAATGTCCAGCATGGCGGTTAGACTGCTGATGACCACCCACCCCTCGATCTCATTTCAAGTACCTACCTCACCCTCATCTAATTCACCCTACCCTAGCCCAACACAACCATACGTGCTGCAGATGACCCCATTATGTCATCACCCCCACCCCCATAAATATATCCCGAATACTAAAATCACGGCAGGAATTGACCCACCCCTACACTAACTTACCACCCCCACGTACTCTACCAAGTTCTGCTTGATTTCACCAGTCCTTTCCAGCTGGTACCACCCTGATCCTACCACCCCTACCCCCTGCCGAAGAACCCCCGAGTCAACCCTTTATTTAGTGTTAATTTGTTGAGATCCGAAGAAACCCTAGTCGTATTAACGTTAATTCACCTGGGGCCCGGCGGGCCGGAGCTCCGACCCGACCGTCAATCACTCAGTGAGACTACTTGCGTTCAATAGAGAATAAAATAATATTTATATCTCCTTTCACATGGATTGTACCAGGAATGACAGAATTCTGAAAACATCGTACAGTTTATATTTATTTTTATTTGAAACTTTCTAGAAAACATTTAGATAATATTTCAAAATATAATAAGGCAGTACACTTACATGCAACACCGGTACAAACGGTTTCCTTAGTGTGGTGGGGTGGAGGAACTCTTTTGCGATGGGGTGGGTTCAAAAAGGAAAATTCGAGGGTGGGTCATGAAGAAATTTGAGGGGTACTGTGAGTGGACCCACCCCTACTTATGTGTCTTTGTTTGTTTTCAAACATGGGGGTATGTAGTCAAAGGGTGGGGTCATCGATACAATGATGAGGGTAGGTAGTTATGACACTGACGTTGGTAGGGTAGAATTTTCATGTCACCAGGGGGTGGGGGGTGGGGTCGTGGCTCTCATCGCCAGCGCATGCTGGTACCCAGCGCAAGGTGGGAGGGATGGGAGGGAATTGCAGGGCGATGGAAGAAGAGGAAAGAAGAGAATATGCAGATAGACGAAAGTGCGGAAGAAGAAGAAATATGCACGAAGATGTAGATGATGAGAGCGAAAGGGATTCGCAGAATAGGGGGGAGTAGAGGTTAGTGGAACAGAGGATGTTAGGTAGAGGGAGGGCAGAAGTAAAAGGAACGCTCAAGGTTGCATACAGAAGTGAGTAATAAGCAAGAAAAGGGAAGGTATGGTGCGTGCAACGATCAAAATTACTTTCGGGCGAGGTGTGAAGCGTTGCTCGGTAGTCTACTGCCATTCTCATCGTAGCGGATGCGCATTATCCTGAAAGAAATGACCTGCGCATCATGACGCGTCTTCTCTAGTTTTACCGGACCAGCAAGGATTAAAGCGCTTGGAAGCACCACCAGCGTCGCCATGGGACTCCGACGACCACGATCGGGTCTTCGGCCATCGATTGTGCCGTGCTTCGTTGCCTTTGGTGAGATCATTTACACATGCCATAGCGCCGCCTCTCCTATCTCTCTTCTTACATGAATCAACAGCGACCATCTCCTCGTTGCTGTCCCTGTCCATGGCGTTCAAGGAGGAGGAGTTCCGCTACTGCAAGGACAGCAGCTTCTGCCGGAGACAAAGGAAGTTCGATGGACAGGTAGCACCGATTGTTCCCCTGACATGCACGTTCGTTGGCTGCTCGTGGCGATGAATCGACCTCCTCCTGACTTGTCTCTGACAGGATGATCGGGCGACGTACAAGCTGCATAACGCGCACCTTGAAGACAACGGCGTTGTCGCGGAGATGAAGAATGCGTTGAATCCAAACCAGCCGTTGAAGCTGCGAGCTACCATCTACAAGTCCGGTGATGCTCCTGCTGGAGTGAAGCTGTCAACTGACGAGCTCATTTACTGACAGGAATCTTTCGTATTGAGATTGATGAAGCGTCTTCAGCAAAGCCGAGATATAGAGTGAAAGACGTGCTCGTTGGGGACATCTCGCAGCACAGCGTTAAGGGCGACTTGTCATTGGAGGAAGGAGTCGCCAAGTATCGCTCTGGCGATCACGAACTCACGCTTCAGTTCCCTCCCTCTTTGCGATCTTAGCGAAAGGTTGACTCTGAAGCCTTCAGCTCGACCCGTTGCCTTTTCTTGCTCGTCTCACATACAAGGGAGAGGTTCTCTTTGTGATGAATTCTCGTAATTTGATGAAATGGGAAGTGCGCCGGGACAAGGTCAGTCTGTTTCACCTCGATGGGATATTGTCTTACTTTGGCCTACGAAAGTCTTCTGAGGGTGCAATGGAGGACATTACGGGTGAAAATGATGGCCTGTGGGAGGAATCATTCAAAGGACATTCGGACAGCAAGCCTAACGGCCCGGAATCTATCGGTGTTGACTTCGACTTCATGGGTGCCAAGCACGTCTACGGTCTCCCCGAACGTGGATCTCGGCTCATGCTCGGGAACACTCGCGGGGAGGGGGCGGCAAGGGATGAGCCCTACCGCCTGTACAACCTTGATGTGTTCGAGTACGAGGTGACTGCCGATCGTGCACACCAGCCGCTGTACGGCGCAGTTCCCATCCTCTACTCGCATCGCCCCAACTTCTCCTCTGCTCTCTTCTGGCTGAACGCGGCTGAAACGATGGTGGACGTGGAGGATGGCCCGGACATGAAGCGCACGCACTGGTTCAGTGAGAGCGGCGTGATCGACGTCTTCCTGCTCTCCTCCGACACCCCCAAGGGCGTGCAGATGCAGTTCGCGAGCCTTGTGGGAACTCAGTTCATGCCCCCAATGTTCTCACTCGGGTACCACCAGTGCCGCTGGAACTACAAGGACGATGCTGACGTGAGGATGGTGGACTCCAAGTTTGACGAGTACGACATCCCCTACGACGTCCTGTGGCTCGACATCGAGCACACGGTCGGCAAGCGCTACCTCACCTGGGACAAGCACCTCTTCCCCGACCCCGAGGGCCTTCAGCATGACTTGGCCTCCCGCGGCCGCAAGATGGTGACGATCATTGACCCCCATCTCAAGGTGGACATGGGCTACTCGGTGTACGCGGAGGCGAAGCGTCTGGGCTTCTTCTGCAAGAACAAGGACGGCGGAGACTTCGAGGGACACTGCTGGCCCGGCACGTCCTCGTGGCTGGACTACTTGAACCCCGAGGTTCGGGACTACTGGGCTAGCAGGTTCCTCCCGGCCAACTACGTGGGCAGCACTGAGCACCTCTACACCTGGAACGACATGAACGAGCCCTCAGTGTTCAACGGGCCAGAGATCACCATGCCCAAGGACCTCCTGCACTACGGGAATGTGGAGCACCGCGACGTACACAACCTCTACGGCTTCTACATGACCATGGCGACTGTGGCCGGGCACAAGCTGCTGAGGCCCGGCCGGAGGCCCTTCATCCTCTCCCGCGCCTTCTTTGCGGGCTCTCAGCGTTACGCTGCCGTCTGGACTGGAGACAACGGGGCGAGATGGGACCATCTGGCCTCGGCTACCCCGATGCTCCTGCAGCTCAGCTTGGGCGGCATCCATTTCTGCGGTGCTGACGTCGGCGGCTTCTTCGGCAACCCGGAACCCGAGCTGCTGGTCCGCTGGTACCAGGCAGCAGCTTACACGCCCTTCTTCCGAGGGCACGCGCATATCGACACTCAGCGCAGGGAGCCATGGCTGTTCGGCGATGTCGTGATGGGCCAGATCCGAGCTGCGATCCGCGCCAGGTACCTCGTGCTCCCCTACCTCTACACGCTCTTCCACATGGCTCACACCCAGGGGCTGCCCATCATGCGGCCCCTCTGGATGGAGTTCCCGGGCGACGAGGTCACCATCGCCATGGACGACGAGTTCATGCTCGGCGAGGCTCTCCTGGTCAAACCTGTCGTCTCCGCCAACACCAGGAGCTCCAACGTCTACCTCCCCTCCGACAAGGACGACGTACCCTCCTCTTCATGCGCTCCCCTGACGCTGACCCTGGCATGCAGATCTGGTATCCGTTCCGCAACGGGCAGACGCCCAAGGAGCAAGGAGTCTTCACCTCCCTCTGGAGCCGCTTCCGCGGGCAGACAGGCAGCCTGCGAGGACAAGCGCAGGCGGGCGGCAAGACGATCTCAGTCGACTCGGGGGTAGAGCAGGGCATCCCTGTGTTCCAGCGAGGAGGAACCATTATCCCCACCAGGGAGCGAGCCAGGAGGTGAGTTGGAGGGGGAGGAGGAGGCAGCTGACCTTGGCTCAGGTCCACAAGCGCCATGCGAGCAGATCCCTTCACTCTTCACGTAGCGCTCAACGTCAGGGAGGAGGCGTCGGGGTCTCTCTACCTGGACGATGGAGACACAGACGAGCATACGGCCGGCGGTTTCTTCCTCTTCGGCCTCAAGTTTCAGTCCAACCAGCTGGAGTACCGGCAGACGGAGGGCTCAGGCTTCAAGTTCTCGCACCCTCCTCCTGCTCTCGAGCGTGTGATCGTGTACGGCATCACGAAGCAGCCGGCGCGGGTGACGCTGAAACGGAAGAACGGCGGTGGCAGCGAGCTCGAGTTCATCTACGACAAGGAGTCAGCGGTGAGACGAGCGAGAGGGAGGGGGGAAAGGTTGGAGGGAGAGATGCAGGAGGTGCGGTGGTGGGTGGGTGGGTGGGTGGGTTGGGGAGGGAGGAGCGGGGCTGGACAGGAGGAGGGAGGGAGAGGCTGGATGAGGGAGAGTTTCTGACGATGCAACAGATGCTGATTGTGCGAAAACCAAACGTGCCAATGAACGAGGAATGGAGCATCAGCTTTGCGAAGTAGACGAGTGGGAGATAAATTTGCATTTTATGAAACGGGAAAACATGGGAGATGAGGAATACCAGGAGATGAAGCAGAAAGGAGAGGGAGCAGGAGGACGAGTAGCAGCAGCAGTGACCAGCTTGTTTCGCTCCTCGTCATCTCCGCGCCTCTGCCAGCATCCGCGTCACGGCATCGACAGGTCGGGAGCAGTCGGGGAAGAGGCGGAGGGCGAGGGAGCTGAGGGCGCGGCCGAAGAGCTCCAGAGTAACGCCATCCCGCGACTTGTCGGCCGTCACCTCGAGGAAGACAAGGTCTACGTCCGCTCGCGTCAAACGCTTCCCGTCCAGAACGTTGAGGTGCCGCAGAGCTGCCGCGAGCCGGGAGGGCGTCAGACCCCTCAGTCCCTGCCGCTCTCGATCCCCCACGCGGGCCGCGAGCTCGAAGGCCTCGATGACGTCACGGCGGGTGGTGGGGAAGAGAAGGTCGAGCTCCTCGTCCTCCCCGTCGTAGAGAACTTGGAAGTCTCTCAAGCTCTTCCTCTCCCACTGCTGCGCCTTGAGATGCGCCTGCCACCGCCGCTCGCGCGACTGCAGCACCTCCTCCTCTGTCACGGGGGCGCCGCTGCCTCCTCCCCCCCCACCCCCTCCTCCTGGCTGCTTGTAGATGGTCTTGACCATCGTAAGCGCCTCCTCGACCAGCCGGCACTTGATGTCTCGGTCCACCTCCTCGTCCATGTTGAAGCTCGGCCCGTTGTTGGTCTCCAGCAGCCAAGGCCTCAGCTCATGGTCCAGCAGCACGTCCACCCCGATGATCTGGAACGCCATGCTCGGGCCGGTGTCGGTGGTGACGGTGGAGTGATACTGGAACCAGAGGTGAGGGAGTTTGGTCAGCATCGTCCTCCTGCACAGCTCCCGGATGCTCTCCCATGCCTTGGACGTGTCGTGACCCATCGCCCTTACCTGCTCCCACATGACGGAGAGCGAGCGCTTGCTGCCCTCCTCCTCGTCGTTGCGGATGAAGCCTTCGGAGTTGTGCTTGTTGAGCGAGTAGTTGGTCAGGTGCATCATCGTCTCCTCCAGGTTCTTCTTGCTCGGCGCTACGTACTTCTTGGTGCAGAACCGCGCGAGCCCGTCGGAGTGGAGGAAGCAGCGCAGAGGGTCAACGGAGGTTACCAGCACGTAGAGTCGCATGTCGAACTTGAACCCGTCCAGCAGCAGCGGCCGGTGCACGTACCGCTGAACGATGTACCGATCGCTCCTGAGCAGCTTGTTCTCGTACCCAGTCCGCATGAGGAAGATGCCAGTGCCTTGAGCGCCCCCGTCAGGCTTCACGATGAAGGTCTTGGGCTTCTTCTGCCTCAGCTCCTCGTCTAGCCGCTCCCAGTCCTCTGGCAGGACCCACGTCTTGGGGAAGAAGAAGAAGTCTTCCTCCGACGCCGACGCCTTCATGCGGTTGAGCAGGCGGTAGAGCGGGCGCTTGTTGCACATCTCCTTCATGCCCGGCAGGAAGTTCACTCGCTGCTTCCTGCAAGCCCTCGCAAGCAGGTCAGCGCGACTGCCGTGCGAGGGATCGAGCCAGATGAAGCGAGCGTCCGCCTCCTTCTCCACCTCCCGCCAGCCCATCGCGGCGATGACGTGGCGCACGAGCTGGAGGGAAGTGTTGTTGCAGTAGCCCAGGAAGACGCAGAGCTTCTTGGGGAAGGGCCTCGACCGTCCCTTCCTCCTCCTCCTCCCCACCGTCGCATCCACTTCGCCATCGCTGTCCCCCGAGGAAGACGCCTGCTCATCTGTCTCGGCGGTCAAACAGCTCGACCCTCCGCTGTGGGTGTCCAAGGGCGTGTCAGTAGAGCTGGAGGAAGGAGCATCCAGCAAGGTCGCCAGCTCGTGTTCAGCTAGGGAGGAAGGGAGGACATTGGAGATTTTCCTGTTACTTGGCCGGTCTGTCTGGACCCCGTTGGTGCGGGGAGAGTCGACGGGCGAGGCGATCGGGAGGTTCTTGAGAGCAGGAGAGGAATGCTTCCTCGCCCTCACAAACGTGTCTCTCCGGCTGTTGTTCTTCCTCAGCAGCTTCTGCCCAGTCAAGGCAGGGGATGAGTCCGTGAGCGGGTCGCGGAGGGGGGAGGAGGAGGAGGAGGAGGAGGTTGTAGGGCTGCTTTGTCGTGGCATGACTCGCAGCTTCCCCGCGCTCTTCAACTTCCCAGCTGTCTCCGTGCTGTCTGGACTGACGGGGGGTCGACGGAACTTCCTGGGGTCGGTGGAGGAGGAGCGGGAAGAGTCAGCTCCTGCTGACCTCCCTGCCTCCACCGGCGACTCGTTGCTCCTCCTCCTCTGGTACACCAGCTCGCTTCTGTTCCTTGTCTGCGGCTGGACGACGAACTGATCCTTCTCTACCAACCATCCAGCTTCTCCCTCCTCTCTCCTCCCCCTCCCCGGCAGCCTCCGCAGCGCCTCACCCTCTCCTTTCGTCCTGAGAAAGCTCGTGCCAACCACACCCCCCAGGCCCTCGAGGTCGACGCCTCCTACTGGACTCCCTGCTGCTCGCAGGCCCGTAGAGTTCACCTTCCTCCATCCGCCTCCTATCCACCCGCGGCCCTCCTCCTGCCCACTCTCCGTGATGTGCCCGAACTGTGTGGGGAGCAAGCGCAAGTTCTTGGACATGGGAGGCTAGAGGAGGAGTTGAGGAGAACAGCAGCGGAAGGCGAAGAAGCGCTTGAAAGTAGGAGAGAGAAGAGATGAGGAGATACAGCGCCTTTAGGACGATGATGCTCGAGTCAGAGGCGAGAGAAGGAGGGTTTGTGAAATCATCGCAGATCGGGTATAGGATGCGTGGATGAAGGAGAGAGCAGGAGAAGGAGGAGAGTTAGGGATGGCAGAAAGAACTCGAACGAAAAGGCTGTAGGAAGAGAAGCAAAGAAGAGAGGGAGGGGCTGGGGTAGAAGGTGAGCGACTCGAGAGTCGGAAGAGCGAGGGAGGCGGGTGTGGGTTGCAGAGGAGCAGGGGAGTGAGAATGGAAGGAGAGGAGGAGGGGAGAGACAGGAAGGGAGATGGGAGAGGAGGGAGAGGAGAGGAGGAGGGAGGAAGAGGGGGAGAGGGGAAGAGCAGGCGAGGGCGGCACAGTTGGGGAGCGGGGGAAGAAATTTGTCTGCCACGTTCGCTAGCGCATGGTGGGGGGAACTGGAACGCAACGATTCAGTAATAACTTTTTTAAGAACATCAACAACTTGGTACAAACCATGTTTTATGATTATAAATGAATTCCACATTGTACCAGGATATCGGATTTGAACGACGATGAGAAAACTAGTTTTAAAAACACGCGAGCACGACATGTCGAAGCAAGAGGAGGTGCGAGGGCGGGAGGAGGAGGAGGAGGAGGAGGAGGAGGAGGAGGAGGAGGAGGAGGAGGAGGATCAGGGAGGAGGAGGAGGATCAGGGAGGGGTTCATTGGACGGGGGTGGTGAGAGGGTGCAAGGTGGTGGCAGGCTGACCGGCATGGGAGCAGGACGAGATAGCGCGGGGATGGGTCTACCGGATCTTCTACTGGCTCTTCTGCACGTACGCGGAGGTAGTGCATGACATCAGCGTGGAGGGGGAGGAGAACATCAAGGAGGGAGAAGCCGTCCTCCTCGTCTCCTTCCACACCTCCCACAACGTCGACATCCTTATCTCCCTCTTCCTCATGCGCAAGACCCTCGGCCGCGTCCCCCGGGCGCTCTTTCATCGTCCCATGATGATGTTCTGGGGTCCTCTCCTCCGCCGCTTCGGGGGAGTATCAGGGACGAGGAAGAGGGCGGTTGAGCTGCTCAGGAGAGGCTTCTGCTGCTGCTGCGCCCCGGGGGGGTGGAGGACGTTCTGCATCATGTGAGCGGGTGCGGCAAGGACGCGTACGAGCTCTACTGGCTGTCGCACAACTCGGGTAAGCGGCTGGGGTATGCGCGGGTGGCGGAGGAGATGGGGGCAGGGAGCAAAGTGATCCCCTACTTCTGCGAGAACGCGGAGGAGATGAAATGGAATCCTTTGTTCGACCTCTGGTCCTTCCTCCTCCTCGACAGACTCTACGGCGCCGTCATGCGCAGCATGCCCGGGCCCATCCACTTTCTGATGTGGCAGTTTGCTATCCTGTGCTGGTTCTCTCTGTCCTTCTTCTCCCTCCCCGTCCCTGTGAAGGTCATCGCGCACATCGGGGAGCCGGTGGTGCTGCAGAAGGGGGAGCGGGCAGAGCAGTTTGCTGAGCGAGTGGAGAGAGCGCTGCAGGAGCTGATGGTGAAGAAGCAGAACGGGACGAGGAGGAACTACTGGAAGGGGTTGAAGCAACGGATGGAGTGGAGGAAGAAGTTGGAGTGAGAGTATCGGGGAAGCGCTCTCAGGAAGGAGTGGGGCCGGGTAAGTAAGGAAGGAGGGATGCTGGGACTGAGGGCGAGGGAGGAGGGACCGAACGTGGAGGAGGAGGAGGAGGAGGAAGAGGAGGAGGAGGAGGAGGAGGAGGAGGAGGAGGAGGAGGAGGAGGCAATAAGGATATCTACAGGTTTATTGTTTCAAATGGAGAGAATCAGCAGAACATCTGATCAGTGTACCTTGAAACTTCTTCATCCCCGCCCAACTCCCTCCTATCTCGCTCACACCTCCGACCCCCCCCCCACCTCCCCTCCCTTCCATCACTGCCACCCTTCCTCCCTGACCTCCCTGACCTCCTCCGCCTGGACTCTTCCCCCTCAAGATCTCTTCCTCCACCTCTTCAACTTCGAATTTTCAGTCTTGCCTGTACGAACATTGAGCTCTTCCTCCCCATCCGTCCACCTTGTTTCCCAACCTCGCCCTGTTCGCTCAGTCAGCACTTGTTAGCTGGAAGAGCAGGGGCAGGAGCAGGGGCAGGAGCAGGGGCAGGAGCAGGGGAAGGGGAACAAGGAGTTTTTCGCTCTTTCGATCGCCGAGACAATCGGAGAACCGAAGGTCTCTAGGAGAAAGGAAGCGAGGATGTTGCAAGGAAGCGAAACTGCGAGAGAAACAGACAAGACTAACGCAGCATTAGGCCCTGCAAGGGGGGCTGGTGGGAGGAGAAGGCAGAGGCGTTGGGTGGTGCAAGAGAGGAAAGCAGGACAGTGAGAACTGGAGCGAGGAAAGAGGAGTGGATACGAGGAGAGACGAGGAGGGCAGGAGTGGATACGAGGAGAGACGAGGAGGGCAGGAGGAGAAGGACCTTTATGTAGTCTTGACCTTCTTCTTGTTGGAGGGCTGAGTCCTGTCGCAACCTCGTCAGCTTTGTCAGGGCAGGCAAACGACTCGCTCCACCTCTTCTCCTCCTTGAGCAGCTCCTGCATGGCGCTGCTCGCGCTGCTCTCCTGCTGTGACCGCAGGGACCAGACGGAGCGGAAGGAGCCGACGAGGATACCCGACCTCTTCTCCAGCAGGTAGGCTCCCATCACCCCGATCAGCGTTCCCAGCAGATGAACGCGCAAGGCGTCGAGGCCGCCATGGAGGAAGGCAGAGGCGACCGCAGGGACCATATTGAGCGCGGGGCCGGTGTTGGCAATGGGGCTGCGGATGGTGGTGACAACACAGGTGGCAACGGCGAACGGGAGGAAGGAACCGACGCGGGGGCAGACGAAGCTGGCGACGAGGTTGAGGAGGAGAGTGTGGAGGGCCTCGTTGAGTACGGCACCCATGGAGAAGCCGGAGGAGGAGAGGGAGGGCCACACGGGCACGCACGCGTCCGGCTTGACGATGGAGCGATGGAAGGAGGTGGCGGTGGGATGGGTGCAGAGGTTGATCTTGGGGAGAGCATCGCGATAGACCTTGTCCGCGAACTGAACCTCCGCCACTGGCGATACCCCAATCCTCTTCACAGCAGCTGCAAACACAGCTGCCGCTCCCAGCTGCAGCACGAACTTGACCGCTCGTCGCTTGACAGGCATCTGAACGAAGAGCAGCTCCATGGGGTTGGTGGTGTGAGGAGGGAGGAAGTAGGTGGTGATGGCGACGAGGGAGAAGATGTAGGAGAAGACAACACCCTCCTCGCAGCTGAAAGTGAGGAACTGAGACAAGTTAATCAGTGTCGCTCGCATACATCAGCTTGATCTTCCTCCCTCTTGTGTCCTCCCTTCCCCTCCCTTCCCCTCCCTTCTCCCTCCTCTTCCTCCTCCTTACCTTGCCACCCGACGACCTCGAGCACATGCGAGGAATCGCAAACTCGCTCCAGATGACAGTGCATGACATGCCAGCCAGGAGGATCCAAGTACAGAGAACATCGGTCAAGTTCGCGGTGACCTCCTCCTCAAACCCCAGGTTCTTCGATTTCCCCTTGCCCGCATGCGCGCTGCCTGTGAACGATCTTGACGTCACAGAGTTTCTTCTATGTTGCTCCAACGCTTCCTCCCCTCTAGTTTCTTTCCTTGAACCATCACTCCCTATAACATCTGTTCCCTTCCTCTGCTTCCCCCGTCAAAAATCCTCCCCAGCCCTGCCCCGTCCGGCCCTCTCCCTTCATTACACTATCCTCATCAATCCTCTTCCATCCTTTCCTCCCTCCCTCCCTCTTCCTCTTCCTCTTCCTCTTCCCTCTCAGGTACCTCGCTGCTGTTTCCTTGGCATGGCCTCCGCTCGTGGATCCACCCCACCCCTCGATTCCTTCAACCCAACGTGTAATCATGACCCCTTCATTTACACTACCCCATTATTTACTATCAACTACCCCACCTTTACAGATTCACTGTTTCCTCCTTGAGGTGACCACCCCTGCACAATATTCCGTTGCACCCCTCCTAGTTACAGTAACGGTTTTTAACCGTCCAGACTCGTCACCGAATCCTGACTGGGAGTTTACGCCGAGACTCGGCAACTTGTTGGTGGTCCCAAAGTAGTCCAAGTTGTTCACAAGTTGTTCAAAAAAGTTCACTGTTTGTTCACAAGTTGTTCACCAGTAGTTCACTAGTTGTTCACTGGTTGTTCACTGTTTGTTCACCAGTAGTTCACCAGTAGTTCACCAGTAGTTCACCAGTAGTTCACCAGTAGTTCACTGTTTGTTCACCAGTAGTTCACTGTTTGTTCACCAGTAGTTCACCAGTAGTTCACCAGTAGTTCACTAGTTGTTGACTGTTTGTTCACTAGTTGTTCACTAGTTGTTCACTGGTTGTTCACTAGTTGTACACCAGTTGTTCACTAGTTGTTGACTGTTTGTTCACTAGTTGTTCACCGGTTGTAATGCTACTGTGTTGTAATGCTAGTTGCAATGCTAGCGGCCTCTCGTCAAGGTGAATGAATAAGTCTTGTACATTACAGGCATCATCTCTTCTACTTAGTAGTTGATCTCTCGGCAGGCAGTGATGGCGGCAAGAAGGTTTTCCTTCATCAGCTCCTTGGTTCTGTACCTGCAAGGGAGTCAGCGAGGAGGAGACACAGCAGGTCTTGTCTACTTGGGAAGCTTCACGATGAAGAAACACGTCTCGGCCTCGGGCAGGACAGAGTCACCGTCCCCGCGATCGGAGGGGAAAAGTTTCATGGACGAGTGCTCCGAGTAGTCTGACTCGAGCGGCAGACGCTCTCTCCCCCACCTGCCAGCACGGGTGAGGAACCAACGCAAGCAACCGCTACACCCTCACGCGAAGCGGATGAAGAGTCGACGATCCTCCTGGCTGAAGCCCTCCAGCACCTCCCAGAACATCTGGATGTGGGGCGAGTCCGCAGAGAAGGATCCGCGGTAGCGCGTGTGGCGCTTGAGGGTTGCGATGTCGATCTCGGGGATCCCGCAGACGCGCCGCTCGAGCTCTTCGTGGGTCATGAGGCAGAGCATGGAGGAAGGAACGATGGAGCAGAGCCCGTCCCTCATCTTACTCAGCTGCTCCTTGCTCTCTCGCAGTCGTGCTTGCTTCACCAGCTCCGCGTACTCATGCCGCCTCTCGAAGGTCACGCGCGTCTCCTCTCCTCCCTCGAAAAGAGGAACACACTTGCCGTCGGTGAGAACGGTCATGAAGGTGTACTGGAACAGCTCCTCAAACTTGTTGGCGCCGATCGCTTGCCCGTCCTCATCGCGGAACTGCAAGGAGCTCCAGCAGGAGTAGTCGGTGGCCTTCAGATCCTCCTCGTCCAGCTCAATGCCGATCAGCGACTTCCAGACAAGAGAAGGGAAGTCGAGACTGAGCAAGTTCTGCGTCCGCATGGCAACCCCCATGAGCTGACCGATGAAGAAGAACATATCCAGCAGCTCAGGGCTGCTCGCTGACGGCCTCGGCACGAACTTGTCACGGTTGTCCCCGATGCCAGAGACAGCATTGGCGCACTTGATGAAGAGGGGAAGTTGAGGAGACTGCAGGTCCGTGCACAGGGCGGACATAGCTTCCCTGTAGGGCCCCTGGTAGCCCTGGTGCCCCTCCCCTTGGAACTTCACCCTCCACGCCATCTCATCTCGTTGCCGGAGCCTTGCAGCAGGCACGTACCGCAGTTGCCTGTAAGTCTGCATCAGCACCCCGTCGGCGCTGATGGTCGCCACCAGCGTCCCTCCCCTCATCATGAGCAGCATGCTGTCCGCCAGGGAAAGCAAGACGGCCGGGATCGCCACATCGTCCCCGGAGTTTCCGAGCTCTGTGCTCATGAGGAACAAGGGCCCTTCCTTGGAGTCTGCCATGATCACCGCCACTGCCCCAGCCTCCTGCGCTCGCCTCACGACATTGACAAACTGCCCCCCACCGCGTTCGATCAGCGCGATGTTGCCTTTGATTTCGTCCTTGTTCCGTAGAGGCATAGACCCGTTAGGGGGATCTGTGAAAACAAGCTTCGCCCTGACCAGCTGATCCGCTGCCATTTCCCTAGCGCTACCAAAGTCTGAAGGGGCCACGAGGAATTCTTCGAGCCTCGAGTGAGGTTCTGTCTTGGACGAGATCTGCAGCCTCCACCTCTCGTGCTCTTCTGCCTTCTCCTTGGAGTCTCGTGCCCTTCGTCCCGGTCGGTGGATCAAGACTTCCAGGAGTCCCCGATCGGAGTTTCTAGACTGGCAGGCAGTCCAGTCGAGCACGAGGTTGTGGAAAGAAGCCTTGGTCTGATAGAAGATCAGATACTGCAGGACAAAGGGAGAAGTCAGCTATACGATCACAGACGAAAACAAGGGAAGAATTAACCTGAAGCTCACAGATAGTCGCGGCAATGGAAAGCTGTACATTACGATGAGAGAAGTCTACCAGCACAATTGCCTGGTGAAGGTGGCGATTAAATAACTTCAACAAGATGAATCGTCTTTGCAGTGACTGCTGAGGGACAGAGTTGAGACGAAGCAACTTCCTCCTGTAATACTCAGTGACCACGATTTGAGCTGCGGGAATCTTCATAGCCGCGACTCCAGTGTCTTCACTCTGCATGTTCACAAGAGAAACCAACTCTGCATCTCTATCAGTATCCCATCTCACCAGATACCTGCCTTGTCGTCAGGCACTTCGGCACAGGAAATTGAGGGTTACCGATCAAAATGGAACGAAAAGAAAATCTCCCACAGCTTTGAGATGTCTTGCATTGCTAAAGTCTTGGCTTGATTCAAGAAGTCCTTTGGCTTCGTCGCCCGTGGCTGGGCGGGGTTCAAACATCTGCATACCTGATGAACTGCATCTGGCTCCAGCTGAAACAACTCATTCAAGGCCTCCTCTGCTCGTGCTGACAGCTCGCCGTTTCCACTCTCGTCAAAGATCGAGCTCATGGATTCGTACTTGTCGCACTCCATCATGATGGATCTGTCTTCTTCAAATATCATGTATCCATCATCGATCAACGAGTTTCTCTCGCTTTCCTTCCCATCATAGAGCTTTGCCGCGATCCTCATCGTCTGATCTAGACTGTCCAACCAAGGGGCGTTTGACGACGGGTTTACCTCCTTAGGATGCGCAGTCATGCATGGCTCAAACACCAGGGAACGAGTGGCGAGAAGCTCTGCAAGAGAGCACATGTACGTCGATCGAGGGCACAGCAGATCTTCCGAGCTGCCCCTCTTGCCGCTGTAGTGCTTGCTCTCCCACACGAACCTTGCATTGGCCTCGTGCATCTAGAAGAAATGTCACAAAGTGTCATGGAGGAAATCAAGAGGCAGGGAAAAAGAAAACGAAAAGAGGGAGGAAAGGAACTCACAAGTTTTGAGAAAGCCGAATGCAAAGCAAGTGATAGACTGCAATCAGCCGTTGACCCCAGTTGGCGCATCAGCCTGCACGTGATGTTGTGCAGTTGCAGGCAATGAGGGATTGCAATGGCAGATGACTTCTCCAACAGGTCAAGAAGGCCCTCCAGCATTGTGTAAAAGTGTTGCCTTGCCAACAGTGTGTGACAATTCAGCAGCAAGTTGCAAAGTAAGATGGCCGATGACAGATGTTTCTCGCCGATCGCAAGGGCTTGAACTCTGAAACCCCAGCTCTGTTCCGAGTCTTCTGTCGGGGCTGTGCTGGTGCTGTTAGAAGTAGTACTGCTTGATAGCGTCATCCATACAGGTGACGGGAGGATAAGCGGCATGAATGCCTTCCTCCTATCGTCCGACGTCGCAGTTGCTATCAAATCAGTGCAAGCAGCATCGCTGTAAAACTTCATCGCTTCATGATTCAGCAGAGAACATCGCGCGTCAAACACCACATACAACCATGAAACTCCCTCGATGTAAAAATGTCGAGCACCGGCTGAGCCAGCGGTTGCCTGGCTGCGGATGTAAGGGTGTTCCGAGCTTTCTTCAACACTCGAGAGCGTCGCCAGAGCATTCTTCAAGCTGGACTGGCACTCGTCGACCAGGAAATCGATGATATTGGATTGAAGGTCCTCTCCGTCTTTTTGAAATACTGCTCCACCCACACCACCGTAGGTAAGGCTTAAGTTGGCGCCGTACCCAACAGGATTTGAAGTCAACTTCCTTCTCTTTTCCTTCAACGCAACATCAGATTCCTCTGGCAAATCCAGCATTTCCTTCCATTCGCTGTCCATCCCAAGGTCGGCTCGATCACGTTTCTGCCTCTCTGAGCCCATGTGCCTCTCCGTAGAATCGTTGCTCTCGTTAGATTCGAAATCTTTCATTTCGCCCTGCAGAAGCATCTCGATCCTCCTCTGAAGGACGTCCGCAAAAGTCAAAGCATCCTTCTCCCTTCTGGCAGAGGTTGGGAAGATGAGGAACTTGTCCAAAGTCAAGAAACTGCTACCTACTGCTGCTGCATTGATCAGGTTCATTAGAGACGATCGGCCTCCAAAAGTTGCTTCGCTGAATGAGAAATTTGCTGGAAAGTTGGCCAACAGCAATCGGATACAACTCCTTGCATACATGCTGCATAATTTGTGATCCAGGTCCGCCAATGATCTCATCATTTCATGAGGAGTTGCTTCGTAATCCAAGAAATTGCTGTAGCTTCTATTAACGCGATCCAAACAACTCGATGGGACAACAACAGAGTAAACTATAGACGATGTGCTATCGTAGCATAACAACTTAGCCATATTGACATCTGAAGATGATTTTTCTATTCCATCTACGAACATACAACGACCTATCAGCTTCCGATTGACACCGTACATGGCTTCACGAACATCACTGACGTCAAGCTCCGACAAGATAACGAGCATTCCCGGTCGAAGACTCTCTTCGCGGGCCCTGTGGGAAGAACTGCTAGACGGGATTAGAACACTCCCTCCCCCCCGAGGCCTGCCCAGCAGAGTGATAGTTGGTGTGCTGAGGTACGCCCGTTCGTCGTAGATCCGGTCGTCATTATTTCCGAAAGCCCTCAGCTCATCCAGGACACTAGACGGGAATTCAGTGAAAGTGCTTCCAAATCCAGAGGTGCTTGAGCTGATGCCTAGCTCGCTTTCTATTGCAACGCTCTGGTTGGTATCTTCATAGAAACTGTAACAGTCGCAGAGCAAACACAAAGGAACTTCTGAATCATCTGTCGTGGAATTCAAATTGCCGCCCTCCCCACCCCCATCTGCAGCCTCTGAATACTCAGGGTGATCAGACAAGAAGCTCTCGCCATGTTCAAAGATCCAGTTCGCAGCTCTGTCCTGATTTCCGTTCTCCCTGTCCAGCGCATGTTGGCACAGTCTCAGAGGGCTGCCGGTGATTTCAGCAAGATTCGCCGCCGCGAGTTCCCTTGTCCGCCTTTGATCGTTCCTCAAGGGAGCTCGAGAATTTCGCATGAACGACTCCATCGCTGGGATCATCCGCTGCGATCTTGGGGGATTTGAGGAGGGTGTCGAACCGACAGGCATCGAGCTGTCTGCGCTTCCTGCCATCCCTCCACCTCCTCCGGGACCCGAAGCTCGGGCGTTGGAAAGCAGGGTCAAAGGGGCTTTGTCCTTGCTTTCGCACAGCAGAGAAAGGATGCCTGCGCGCTTCACTTCGTGGGTGATCGGGTCAAGATGGTTGATATTCTTCACAGCAAAGTGAATGAGGTCGTCCAACACACCGTTGGCTAGAAGCTCTGTGTGATCAACGTCATTCTGGTTCAAAATGGTAGACAGGGACGAGAGGAGCCGGCTCTGGAATGACCTACACCACCTCTCGGCATTGCCCTCCTTCTCTCTCATCAACCGCAGGCAAGCAAACATATCCATGATGTTCTGGAGGGCCAGTTTCGCCTCGTTTTGGTCGCTTCCCAAGAGGAGCTGAAAGAGGGAATCGTTCTTCTGATTGAAAGAACAGGTCGAGCTCACAATCGGAAGAGTAATTGGAACCCAGTTTTGCAAGGATTTCGAGAAGATGACGTCTTCAGGCAGTACACACATCATACCCAGCAAATGGTCGCAGCGCACAACGATACCATATCTTGAGGGCACACGGCCAGCCGACCCGATCATCGGCAGCCTGATTCTCGAGCCAACTCGAATGCTGACATCGGTTTCAGCACAGAAAAGCTCAACCGCTGCCATTCCTTTTGCCAAAATGGATTGATTGATACTAGAACTAGGAAGAGATCGCGATGAAAGGAGATGTTCCCTTGACAATTTCATCATTTCAAAGGCCATCCCTAGAATCAACTTCCGCAAAGAAGGATTCGCACAAATTCGCTTCATGAAATTCACCAATTCCATTGCGACACTTAACTTTGCGTGCCCACTCCTCCACCTCCATGGCTTATTGTTCTCCGACTTGCTGGTTGTTCGCCCCCTGATCACAACTGTGAACGCTACTGACGACTCCCATTGCAACGACAAAGATTGGCAATCGTCATATGATCCTTCATACAGAACACATTTCTGATTCGTCTGTAGCTGGTTTGACAACTCTGACGCCTCCTTCTTCAAAGATTCTTCATCCATATCTTTGAACTTGCTTGTCAACTTCAAAGCCTTTTGACAATCACACATGAATTTTTGAGCAGACGATGAATCCATCGACACGCCATGACTGTAGGGAAATGCCAAAGTAACCCACTGCGCATTCTTCAACTCATTGCTGTCTGTAGAGAAGTCAATAGGTGCCTGCGGACTCGAGGCTGACTTGTCGCTGTAGCTTTCCTCCCTTGTAGCGCCAAGAATCGTTCCAATATCTCGAAAGATTGTATCCAACAAATTTCCATGGTTCTGCAAATCGAATAGCTGACGCACACTTGCCTCATTCTGACTCTGCATTGCATCACAGACATCGCTGCATCTGATGACATTGCTCAGGAGAACAAGAACAACTCTCTGAATCTGAGGACTTTCAGCAGTGATGGCCCACCGGCACAACACTGAGAAGAGTTCTGTATTTTGGAAAATCATTAAAGAGATGTATGACTTCCGATGGGCTAGTCCATGCAACCATGTCAGGGTCTTGAGCTGCAGCAAATCCTTTGATTCATTTGGCTTCAGAGCATCAATACTCTGAAATAAATTTTGTCCAAACGCAATGGCATGACTCAGAAATGTATGAATGTCAGCTTGCAGCTCTGAATCGGAAGGATCAAGTTGTGCGCAACTGGAGGAGACATGAAACAGCACCGACATAGCTGCGTCACAAAGACCGGTCAGCGTATCTAGATCAACCCGATCCCCTTCAGTAGAAGTGAAGCATGGAAAGTGCTTCAAAGAAGGATCCAACATGAGTTGCGATAGCTTGGCCACGATCGAGTTTTCTATCATAAACTTGACATCTTCTGGTTCCAACTGGAGAGAGAAGAATGCACTTAGTACCAAATGCTTCAACGACGTATCAGTTCGATCCATGGGTCCTTCTCGGTCCAGCAGAAATTCAGCCAGATATCCAAATAACTTTGCCGATTCATCCCTTAGTTCGATCTTTGATGATTGATTGTACAAGTAGAGTGCATTTGTGATATGAAACCGTGGCACACTCCTTTGCAGATCTGGTGGGAATGGACCGGTTGTGAATGTAGATATCATGATCTGTTTCACAGAGGTGAAAGATATCTGCTTCAACAGCCCTGACATCGTCTGGAGACGCATCTTGCGCCTTGCTATGACATTTCTATTTTCTTGTGCTGCCTCGATCACTTTCCTGGCTGGAACATCTGAAATCAGAAACTTGGTACAGAGGTCCACCCCATAGCGAAATGTGTTGGCATGCTCTCCAGAGAATTTGGTGAGGGATCCTGAATGTTTCTCCTTATCCTCAACAGAAAGATTTTGGAATTCTGCCTGGAAAACGGGCCAGATGCTTGGATCACCATGCATCTTCGTTGAGATCACAAGCATGCACCTCAACATGATTTCAAATGCCTTACTTTTCACCTTGTTCGAAATCTCAGCTTTGTTAGAATCGATCGAGAACTCTGACTCCGAAACCTCAACTTCCATGTCCATTGATGCTCCACTTTCATCCAAGTTCACACCTGCTTGATTTGATGCAACATGTTGCAAGTTCACGCGTGTTTCAAGAATCAAGTTTTGTAAGAAGCGCAAAGCACTATTACAAATGCATTGAATCTCCAATGGAAGTTGGTGAAAATCTTGGACGTTCCATTCACGAATGTCCGGAAATATTTCTTCGACATCAAACTTGTGCATTAATGCAGAACAAATGGTTGTCCCAAGAACAACCAGCATGTTTCTGTCTAGCCATTCTGGAGGCATCAAATTAGTGGTCAAATATTGCTCAATACAGGATTTTAGGGTGGACCCATTCGAAGCCATCGTTAGCTCTAATACGACATTTCCACCCATTGACAGCTTAGGGTTTTTCAGAATGTCACTGTACGACATGACAGAATCGCTGTCAGAATGTTCAAAAAGAATAGGAAACACTTCCATTGCCCAGTCCAGGTAGATCCCTCCATCAAACAAACATGACTTGATCCACTCATCTGATGCTCCAGATATTGGCTTTGGGACACTTCGAAGGTCACACCACATCAATTTTGCTGTGAGGCTGGCAAGAGTCAGTTCCAAGTCGAACAACCAATCCAGCGCCATCAGAAGCGAACTGCTCTTTGCACATCCATAAATGGAACACTTGATGTTCTTGGAAGACCTGTGGTCTTCTTGAATGTGTCCGTTGTTTCTGCTGTACTGTAGACAGACAGTATCCCCAGGCACACGAAAGGCCCTCCAGAGCCTCTTGCCCTTGTGACTTCCTTTAATTGTGTTCGAATAACCTCCACCATCCTTGATCTCCCAACTGATCTTCAGCTGCTCCTTCTTGTTCAAAATGACATCCTCATTCAACCTGATGACCATGTACGAAGCTCCAGGAATATGACATTTTGTTGCTCCCTTAGCAGCTCCGCTCTTACCACGAGGGATCGACAAAGCTCGCCCGCCTAAATATCGGCTTTCTGTGCATTTCACAGAAAAGGCACGATCTTGAAGTTTGATCGCTTCAATGTTTCGATTGAATTCATCAAGCACCTGAAGGAGCATTTGCAGAGATGGGAGCAATGCAGATGCAAGATTTGTAGAGATCGAATAATTCCAAGCATTGTCAAACAATGCCGTGATCAAAGTTGGAATTAAAACCCGAATGTACGAAGGCACGACAGCCTTCTCGTCTTGATTCTTCACAAGCTCCTTCATCTTGTTCTCAGCTTTTTGAAGCAAACTCTTCACGTAAGTCATCAACAACAACTCTGATTCCCCGGTCGATCTCGATGAACTGTAAGGAACACTGAGCATGTGCCTCTGAAACGCAGCTAGCAAATTCAACATGTGAGAGTCTTCATGTATAGCATCAGAGTCTTCCAGCTGAGATGAAATTTCAACGTTTTGCGACGGTTGATCATTTTGAGATACTTGGTCTGCATTGTCCAACAACAACAACAACAGCTTCACGGCCAGTTGCATTCTTTGATCGGAATCTGATAGCCATCGACCATCAAAAATCGAAAAGATGTGATTTAGGACACCAGGTTTAGCCAAGTGAGCAGCAGCAGATCTCAAGACTCGACCCTTCTTCTTTTGCTCAAGAAGTTGACATAGAAGAGATGCTTGCTGCTCCGCATCCGGAAAGAAAATATCAAAGCCTGCGACAAGTGCATTGCTTGCTTCTGCACAAGTTGATCTCAGAATCGGATCGATTTCCGAGAAAGAAGCTGCAGGAATCTCTGCTAAAATCAAGATTTGCTTCTGCAGTGCGCTAAGGACGTTGCGAAAATCATCATCCTCTCGCATCTTGTCATCTACTTGACCAATATTTACGACCAAAAGACGCATGCAAGTGCGCAACGTCAGTAAGTCCTGTCTCATGTCTCTATCCTCGCAAACTGAGTCAACAAATCTGTTCAACCATGCACCCTCCCCTTTCATACAGAAATTCATCATTTCCAGAATCAAGCGGAAGGTTTCCGGAATGGCTTCAATGCAGAATGGAACCCAAGATTGCAATACATCATGGCATGGTTCCATCACACATCTGAAATCCAGGTCAAATTCAAAAATTCAACACTCGAAACGAAAATACACACCTTGCGTGCTTCTCCGCAGCTTCATAAAGGCATTTTAGAATGGATTCCATCACATTTCTGATGCAGGGAACTTTTTGCGCATCATCAACCGCCATGTCAACATCATTGCCAAATATTTCTGACGACTTCTGCTGTAAAAGACTTGAAGTCCAGGGATGCCGCCACCTCCTCACCTTCAGGCCATCAACATCAATGTTCCATACAACATCATTGAATGGATCATAACAAGATCCGCCAGTCGCTCCACCTTTTCCCAGCTCCCTCCTTGGATCTTCCTGTGCATCGCCAAGCGAAATGTCGTATAAATAATGACCCTCCTTCATGTCGAAAACTCGGCACAAATATCCCGGCACTTTCGATTGGCAATGATGTGGCGGTATGATAACCATCAAAAAGGTTCCATCGGTGTAGAATGACTGATACTCCATGCATTTGTCTGGAAATGCAGGAAGAAATATCTGCTCTCCACCAGATTCATTTTGAGGGACTGTATCCATTTGTCTTACGAGATGATCCGGTTTATGACCTGATGTTGCAAAATACAATAAGATCAATCTACAAAAAGACAAAGAAGCATTGGACGAGCATACCTGAAGTGTAGGCTCCTCGCATCCAACATTGATCACACAGATCATACTCCGGATGACACACTTGGCATCGATGCCCTGGCGAGCTACTGCTCATGAGGAGCAATCCACAAACATCACAGCAGAGCGTTCCTTCTCCCTCATGGATCCCATAGTCGCACGGAGGTCCCCTGATGACGACCGAACGAACATGCTTCATGTTTTCCAACGGATCAAAAGTATCAATTGAAAATGAAAAATTCGGCCAGGTAGATCCAATCTGTCCTCCTCCTTCTGATGACTCGTCATCCTCCTCTCGCACATCAGATTGCTGCATCTGAGGCTGCACAACAGATTGTAATTTGTCTGGACTCTTCGAGATAATATGGAGGTATCGTCCATCCGATATGAGCGGTGAGCGCTCAGAACTGAGATTCGTCTCGGAAGATCGCCTTTCCATCTCTATTCCTTCCCGCGCAGCTTGAAGCGCAGCTGCTCTGCCAGCTCTGCCAGCATGCTCCAGTGGCGACAGAAACTCTCTTCTTTGCCTGAACCGGCTCCGATTGTCGTGATATTGCCGGAATAAAGTCTGACTGGGCGAGAATTCATCTAGGAACATGTGATCATCTATTTCTGAAGATTCCAATTCTAATTCAGTCAAGCCCATCTGCATGTTGCCTTCTAGCCTCTCTGTGACACAATCATCCAATTGTAGATAAATGGAATCAGACTTACCAACTCTGGAGGATGCACCGCTGGAGTTTCCAGGCCGTTCAGCGGACCTTGAGGAGTCGGTATGACCAGAAGACTGATTCCAGCCTTTCTCGGGCATCAAATTCACTCCAGCACCTTTCTTTGTATCCTTATCTGGCAACGTACCAACTTCTTCCAAAGTCTTGGAGTCGATGATCAGAATGCTTTTAGGAGACAGGTTTGGCGAACGCAGATACAAGAAGCCTCCTGCACATGCTATCCAAGGTCGTTCTGAAGATCTATACCTAGAAAGTTGATCAGCATTTCGCAACAGAGTCTAGACGAAGCCTCTAAAACATACCTAGATTTGTGCAGATACACATGCCCAGCTATTGTACCATGGTATCCAGTGCCATATTTCACCAAACCATGTGTGCTATGCACATAAATGTACTTGCCATCGGAGGCAACAGATACAAATTTGTGGCATGTGGAACTAGATGACATTTGAAGCCGAGCGCCCCTTGATGTTCCACCACCACTTGAAGGAACCAAAGAAGGCGAACCTAATTGAGAAATCGGCAAAAAAATAGTACGTCCTCCGGTTGGAGTAGATGAGGGTGGAATGGCACAGCTCATCTCCAAACGCTTTACTCCTGACCCGAGTTGCGAGTAGTCAATTTTTCCATATTCGGCAGAAAACGAACCAATATCTTGCATTGTTCCATTATTCAGGTTCATCAGGAGTGAGGCAAGAGTGGCTAGAATACATCTCAGTGAACCCGAGCAAACCCCCAAATTCAACATTGCTGCGGCTGCCGCACCCTTGACAAAAGAATCACTTGCTTGCTGGTTGACAGACAAGAATTTCGCGAGCCACTCCAGAAGCTTAGAAAGCCAAGTGGGTCTTTCTGTGACAAGTACAAGAGGCTTCTGAGCCGCAAGCAAGTCTCCAACAACAATGAGTGACCTTTTAGAAGCCTCGCCTTCACTACTGTCTGCCAATTCCAAGAAGGTGCATAGCATTTGTTGAACTAACATAGGACGCGAGGGAGCATCACGGGAATCTGATTCCTGCAGGCCTGCAGAGGCATTCACTCCTACCTCCAGGGTACCATTCACATTTTCCTTTCCGAAGTGATCGTCTGCATGGCGACTGGCCGCCGTCAGCACCTGGCAACGTCATCAGATGCAAATCATCGTATAGGTACGAAGCAAACCTCTCGGAAACAGATGACCCTGCGTTGCAACAAAGACGCGTATGCAGAAGCACAGCTAGGATGAGCAAGAAGCTGTTGACTCTGTTTGGATGAAAGCTTTCGAGCCTCCTTTTCCACACCCGGGTAGTCCCATTCCAGCTGAGCATTCTCCACCTCGAACTGGATCACGGTGCTGTCGAATTCGTCGATTGACTCCCCGTAGAAAGCAGAATCTGGCTCGGGTTGCTGCCGAACAATCTGTAAGTGAGAGTTGCTGAGTTCAACCTCCAAGCACTCACCAAATCCGTCAAAGGTGTGTCCCTAGCAAAGACTTCCAGCCCAGGCTCTCTCAAGACAGTCAAGTCAGAAAAATGGAGGCGTGCTATGTGATCTAATCTAGAAGTCGAGCTTGCTGACCCTATGAAGTTCGTCCTGTTTGTATTTCGCCATGGAGGCATTCTGAAGCTTGAATCTTTGAGGTCCAAGCGAGGAAACTTGCTTGGAGGATTTTACGGCCTCAAGGCAAACACCTGGAGGACGAGTTAAGCGATGAGATATCGACTAGAGATGGCTTCTGATGTCCACTCATATCCTCAAAACAGCAAATCTCAAAAAATCAGAAGTCGTTACTCCTTCGTATTCTGTGTCTTCCTGACTTGCTACACCCGCTCCTACCTCACTTGGTGCCAGCAGCCCAACCTCGTCTTCTAACCCAACAACTTGTTCATGTATAAATCAGCCTCACCAACGTCTCGGCTTAAAGTCATGAAGATAGATCCATCGTCTCTTCCTCCTCCCCCTCCCCTCTTCTCGCACGCAGCTTCCCTCCCTCCACCTCCCTCCACTCCCGGCATGCGCTGCAGGGGCATCGGAAGCTCTCGCTGAAACCGAGTAGTAGGGTGGTTATACCAGGGTCCTAGAGATGTATATTCATACTGAGGTGAGGTCTATTTGTGCCCTAGAGAATAAAAAGAAATTAGTACGCTGACGCTGAAGAAGGTAGTACCTTTCATAAGGGATGATTATAACAGCCTAACCATTGGGTCATAGGAAAATATAAATGTTCGAAGCATTTTGTACTACATGTTAGGGATTTATAAAACTTTTATTGAAAAACCAATAGGAAATAATAATTAGATACTAAACTTGTACAAGGGTAATAGTCCCATATGCGACGCTTCGTATAGCTATGGAATTACAACTGTTTATAAAATATCAGGTCACAGGCTAGCCTCGGGAGTCGGCTCACAGAGTCAGTTGGGCCCGGCGGCCGCTTCAGTGTCCTACGGTACGGCCGACCGGCCTGCCGGGCTGTCACTCACAGTGTAGTGGGCCCCGGCCCGGGGCGCGGCCCGGCCAGCCTGAGAGTCACGGGTGCAGGCCGCGGCGGCCGTGACGATCCGCCGGGGGCCCGGGCAGGGTTGGGGGGGGGCCGGAGCGTCCGGTCACTGTCATCAGACTAAGCCAATCGGACGGTTTCCGTGCGGAGAGTCTGACTTTCATTTTGGGGCCGCGAGCATCACTCAATGATTTATGGAGAGCGAGCGGAGCGTTTTAAGGTGTTGCAAGGGCATTCTGGTTGGTGGCATCGGAGAAGAGCTCCCGATGCCACGTCCTCCATCCATGCAGCCTCTGGAAGCCGAGGAGCTCGCCTGATCCTCATCGTGCGTGTCCTCTGTTCTTCTGGTTCATCTAGACGTCGAGCAAAGGATGAACCGCACTTAATGACTTTGAGTGTGCAGATGCTATCCTGCACTCCCTGACACAAGTTGCTTGTTACGTCAAGGTCGTCATATGTTGGCTTGCCATCCACTTCAACGATGATGTCTCCCGGCTTATGCATGTTTCACGTCAGGTTCGAAACTGCCTCAACCCCACAGTTACCTCGAGAAAGTCGTGATCGAGGCCGCCTGCATCCGATTTGTTGTCAGTTTCAGGCGTGTAAATATTTGTCAAAGTTCCAGTCACCTTTGTGGCAAGCGTACCAGGCAGCTCCCCCTGGGTGAACCTTGGACACACGCACCCGGCTGTCAATGTTGGTGTGAGCGACGTAAATGCCGACGCCGCACGAGCTCTTCATCAGCTGGACTTCATTCCTGCACCTTGTTTGAGCTGAGCAGAAAGAGGAGTGTGAAATGCCTGAGGGTATCAACTGTGGCACAGCACTCCCTGAACTCGCCTGCTATGATGTCTCGCTGTCGTTCTGCTGCCTGTCTCAATTTGACCTCCTGCGAGAGCCTCATTTGACACTCGGCATGGCCGTGGATCTGTAGCTCCGAGATCGTTTGTCTGGCCGGGAAGGAGGGAGGGGGGAAAGGCGAAGAGGAAAGGTCAGCGTCTCTTGCTTTGCTAAGAAAGTTGAGGTCACCTCAGCTCGGCTATTGTGCGCTCGCAGCCTCGATGCATTTCCAGAAGGACAGCATACTTTGCCTGCATTTCTTGATCGAAGATATGTGATGTCCGCATTTCGTTCTCTGCCATCTTCAACACTTCTAGATTCTTGCTCACGTCTGCGTAAGACCTGGGCCGATGGTTCAACAACTCTTCCAGCTGCAGCACGAGACGCAAAGATCGATAAAGAAACCTCACCTCCGAGCCTCATCTCTCTCACTTTCCACCTGAACGATATGCTGACTGTCGCAGAGCACACACGTGAGAAGGCTGCAATGCGGATCGTAAGAGTGACCGCAATCTTGTGATAATCTCTTGATATTCTCTTTGCTTGTCCTCGGCATCTCTAACACGGGTGCTAAAGTCTCCACATCTCGAGTGCTCCGTCCAAAGTTCGTCCAATGCATTTGTCAAGCTTTCACAATCTGCAATCGCGCGGTCGCGCTCTTGGCGAAGAAGTTTCTCGATCTCAGCATGCGACTCGCAGTGCTCACGCATGTAGCTGACCAGTCGCTGACTTGCCTGAACAATATCATGGTGTTCGTGCGAGGAGAAGGAAATTTCGGGTGGGATTGGCGGAGTATAAGCAGTTTCCGAGGGGAGGATTGAATCTCCTAGACTTGGCAACGGCATTGAAACAATTGAGCGGAGAGAGAGCCTGTCGACAAATCAATGGCAAGAAAAAGCAGTTGGGTATGTGTCAATCATCTGAGAGAGTAGGAGGCAAGCGTGTAGGCTAGCCAAGTCAAAGACGTGTTACATTGCATCATACTAGCTACAGAGTAGTGAGGATGTGAAGAGCAGTCGGCAGGAAGCACGATGTTCAACAGAGGACATCAAGAAGAAGAAAAAAACAATCACCGCATCCGTTGCAAGTGTTTTGACAGCCAGTAACGTTTTGTAACGAGTGTAATAACGCCGAATAGTTCAACTGAAATCTTTGTAGGTTGATCCAGTGAGGGTTCACTTAAAGGGGGGGGGGGGGTACCCAAAACTCTAGTAACAAGGGGGTACTCCAGACCACCCTACGGCACCTCCCCGCAGAATGAGGCCAAAAGGGTAAAATCCCTGAGGTGGGGTGGTGGAAAGTGAATCTGAAAGGGGGAAGGGGGTACCTGGTTTATTGAAGAGAGCACCCCCACCCCTTCTTCTCATTACCCCTTTTACCATCACCCCCACATATCCTGACTCCTTTCAGGGAAGTACCACCCCTGTCGAGGATTTCCACATTCACAACCACCCCTAGCAAAGACATAGCCCTACCACCCCACCCCGTCGGTGAAAAATTGCGTTTAACATCAAGTCCTTCCATGATCCACCCACCCCATGGAATGAAGCAGCTGTGTCCGTACCGCAACCCCCTACCCCCAGTTCCTCGTGACACCACCCCTATTTTACAACGTCCAGAATCTAATCTCCAACCCCCACCCTGCCGGGCACTGATAGGGACCCTAAAACAGTACTAGCAAAGTTGTGAAGCGATGCAATTTTACAATACAGTTTTAATCAATAATGACATGAGCGATGGGATCAGGACAGGATGTAGCGAGCGCAGTGAAGCGTTCGAGGATAGGCGAGGAGGAGAGGAGGAGAGGAGGAGAGGATTAAGGGATCAAGAAGGAAGCAAGAAGGGGGGATCATTGGAGAGAGCAGGAAGAAGGTAGAAACGGAGAGAAGGCAACGTGCACTGGGGATGGAATGTAACGAGGAAGACCATGACGGATGGACTTTGTGAAACGCGAGCACGGAGAAACTGACAACACTATCGAACTGATGCGAGAGTCTGAGAGGGACTCTTGGGGAATGAACAAACACGAAGGGGAAGGACTAAATGAAGTTCTGGGAGCTCGGAATGCGGGGAGGTGCACTTGGACGGTGGGAGGTAGAGATCGAAAATGACAGCAAGCAGAAGAGCTTTGGGGGGTGTAGAAAAGCAATCGGTGTAATCTACAATGACACTTGATGAGATAAGTGGGCAGGCATTGAATTCAAGTCTAGTGTGTTATTTGAGAGCAATTGACGAAGCTACCTTGAATTGTAGCTTCAGAAAACTTGAGTATTCTGGGTCGCCGCTGAGTTTGGTTTGCAACAGGGAAGCTTGTTTCTTGTGCTTGAGGAGAACGTAGGGAATGATCCCAGAGCTTGAAACGATGGACTCGGAATCAGAGGACAAGGCGCTGGAAGAGGGACTCAAAAGGCTGGTGGCTACAGATGTCTTTACGCGCACCAAGAGTGTGGAGGAGGTGCTGCTGCTGCTATCGGGGTTGCTGAAGTATTTCTTACATTCTGTACAGTGTATGATGGACAGGATAGCAGAGCTGAAGGGCTCGCTCTTTCAGCGCCTGAGCTCAGTCTCCTCTACGATCTCATCAACCGCCAGGTCAGTCAGCCTGCTACTGTTAGCCGTCCCCCTTACATGTGCCCTACCCCCAGCACACTGGAGAATGCAAAGAAGTTCTTCATCCAGTATTTCTCTGGCGTTTCCAGCGCAGAGGTGTAATCCTTTGCTAATGCGCTCACTGGTTCTAACCAGCGGCCTCAGCTGTCCAACAAGATCCAGGCTGCTTTCAAGAAGTTCGACGCCAACGGCAGCGACCAGCTCGACATGTAGCCTTCCCAAAGTTCTCGTCCCGCCCCCGCTGACGCAGACCTGCCATCAGACATGAGCTGGGAAACGCGTTTGCTGCCATGGGGCTCCGAATGACGATACCAGAGCTGGAGGCCTTGCTTGCGGAGTTCGATCTGAACAATGATGGTTTCATAGACTCGGTGAGCTGACGGGGATGATGAGACGATGATGATGCTGATCTACTGCGCAGGATGAGTTCGAGCATCTGATCAGGATGAAGCTCAACGTCTTCTGCCTGCAAGGATGCAAAGCTTGTCAGCACGGGAAGAGCAATCAACCACTCAACGGATACAGCAATGAAGAAGACGTCCAAGAGTCGAGCCAGCATGCAGACAGTGCGAGCGAAAAGGAGGAGAGGGCAAGACAAGTCGCCAGGGATGAGGGGAAGAAGAGAGCGCTGCCTCCCGCCCTTCACGAGCAGATCAGCATCATGGCGTCTGACTACCATGGCACAGCGAACCTGCGGAGGAATGACGTGAGTCCCAAGAGGCTGTTCACCGGCACCATGAGGAAGGTTCGCTCGGAGCCCGTCGTCTACAAGCCCGCGTACCTCGTCCGCTACTCCAGCCCATCGCATGAGGAGCCGACGAGGAGTCCCAACTTCCTCACTGTGCGCAGGTTCTATCACCCGCAGGTCTCTTCGAAGAAGCAGGTGCACCTCTCCCTTCCCTCTGCTCCCATCGAGATGGAGGTCGACCCCAAGCTCGAGCTCCGCCTCTCCCGCCGCCTCCCTCAGAGCGTTCACGTCGCCCGCGTCTCCCCCGGGGAGAGTCTCAAGGCCAGGCACAAGGCGTCCAGCGAGATTCTCTTCCCCGTCCTCAAGACCTCCCTCCCTGGCTGGCTGACCTCGAGGGAAACGGACAAGGACCGTCAGCCACCTCGGACTGGATACCTGACGGCGAGGACTGTGCAGACGCCGCGTCGCTACTACAGATGAGAAGGATAGAGGGAACAACACTTGAGGGGACGGGGATTATGTACAACGACGTCAAGTGAAGGGTGGAGGAGTGAAAGTTGGCAGGGCGATGTGAATGAAGGTTTGAACAAGTTGAATAGAAATTAGAATGATATAAATAAATACAAGTTTGAATGATATCAATAAATACAAGTTTGAATGAGACTGAAGTGAAAACATATTACAAACGTGAAAAGTAAGATCGCTTGCGGGAATCGGCTCTCTCCTTCCCATCCCCCTTCCCCTTGCCCTCCCTGGTCCCTCCTGTTCCCCGTTCCCCCCCGTCTGTTGCGTCCCTCCCATGAATTCTTCTTGCTCCTAAAGCATACAACAGACCGATTCGTTCAAATCAGGACGGAGGAAGGATGAGGTGGAGCGAAGGAGATGGAGGAGGAGGAAGACAGAGGTTGGGGTAAGGAGAAACTTAAAACAGAAGAAAGTCTGGGGCTCTTTCAGGTTTCACAGAAAATTCACAGCATGGGCGAGAATCTACAAGACAGCACGAGCGCGTCCGAACTCTCAGTGGAAGGGGGTGAAGGCGTCCTTTTCTAGCGGCCTTGTGTTGTTGGCGTCTGCGCATGGAGATCGTTAGCAACAGCAACCACACAGCTTCTTCCGCCCCCACCCCGGCTGTCAACACGTCCTCCCTCCCTCTCCCCCTTCTCTGTTTTGCTAACTCCCCTCCTGTCCTCTGCTTACAAGCCCAGAAGTCCATTCCGCGGCTTCCAAGGACAGTGTTCTCAACATTGTAAGCATATGCTCCAAGGCCTGTAACATGACAATCAGCTCATCCTGCGACCTGCTCTTCCATGCTCACCTTTGTTGGGCCTCTCTTTCAAGATTGACAGCATTGACCTGGTAGCAGCACACATCAGGCCGAGCAAGTCAGTCATGCTCTCGTTTCCCTCTCTTGCTCTCTCCTTCGCTCCTTCGCTCCCTCCT
>NW_005434640.1:553075-556821 GCF_000315625.1 Guillardia theta CCMP2712
CCCTCCCTCCCCTCCCCTCCCCTCCCCTCCCTCCCCTCCCTCCCTCCTCATGTCTGTCTTTTAATCCCGTCCATCGGCGGCTGTGGCCGTTCGGTGGATGCCCCTCATCCCCGCTGCAGCAATATTAATATTTTCAGGCCCTCAGGCCAGGGCCAGGCCGGGCCGGGCCCGGCGCCGGATCGGACTGATCGGACTCTCGCCGGCACGTGACTGCGTACTTCAAATTTGACGTTTCAAGTTTCTGGTATCAATCAGCTGCTAGACTGCTGATTCACTTCATTCACTTCATTCTATCTGAGAAGTCTGCAAGGATGATTGAACGAATCAAACCGGGCCGGGCCCGCCGAGGAGTAGGAGCCCCTCATCCCCGCGCACCCAAGGATTTCGATAAGAGGCCATGGCGAGGTTCGGAGGGAAGCCGAGGCAGGGACAGAGGAAGGTGGAACATGGGGGCGGAGCAGGGAGGAGGAGAGGAAGATTATACAGTAGAGCGTTGGGATGAAGAGGAGGGAAGAGAAGGATGTTTGTCTGGTGAAGGAATCAGGAGGAAGAGTGCTGGGTCAGGGCATGCCCGTCATTGGGATCGGAAAGGTGTTACCAAGTGAGAATTCAGATGAAGAGAACAACTTAAGCGATCTATGATGGCATGCGCGATGAATGAAGATCCAACACTCTTATTGACATCGTGCTGACTTCAAGCAGGATACGTCAAGTTCCCTCACGTTCCACTGTGAATGATGCGAGGATTGTTGACCTTGGTCCTTGTGCTGTTTCTCTTGCCTATTGCCATCTGCTTGTTGGATGGGAGACACGTCAGAGTTGTGCCTCATGCTCCAAGATGGAGACGAGGAGGCTCGGGGACTGGCGGGAGTGTGAAGGCGCTTTCGAACCTGCGAGGAGGATCAGAGGGGGAGAGGGGAAGGAGCGGGCGCGTGCGATCAAGGAGGAAGGGAACGAGCTGTGGAAGGAGGGGGAGTACGAACTTGCCGCGCAGAAGTTCACGGAGGCACTCCGTGTGCTGGAGGAGGAGGAATCCTTGGCCTCGTCCACTAGTGAGAGGATCAATTGTATGAACAATCTCGCTGCCTGCAACGTGAAGACGAGGAACTTTTACGAGGCCGTGCGGATATGCTCGGACGTGCTGCAGATGGATCCGCAGAACAGGAAGGCGCGGCTGCGACGAGGAGCAGCGCTGGAGGGGATGAAACTGTACTCCAAGGCTGCAGCAGACATGGTCCTGATCCTGATACAAGACGCCAAGGTCTCTTTCCCTGCTCTTTGTTCTTTCTCCGCTTTCCACGACTCCCTCCTGCTCCTTCTGCTACGTTGTTGCCGCTCTCTGCTATTCTGCTGTTTGTTCCGGAACATTCACCCTCCTGATCCTCAACTTCCTTCTCCACAACTCCTCTCTCCTCTCCTCCTCCCCGTACCTTCTCTCAGCCGTCCTCTCCCACCTTTCTACCTCTCCTCGCTCCTCTGACGTGTCCACAGACTAAGGACGCTGCGGCATGCCTGCAGCGATGCTTGCAGGCAAGGCCTGAAGTTCGCAAGGAGGTGGTGGAAGAGATCTGCGCGAGCATGGGACAACTCGGAGAAGGAGCAGCGACGATGGAGAGGATAAAGTAGGAGGAGGAGGGGAAGGACGGAGGAGGGGACAAGGGGGGACGAAGAACAAGGGATGGGGTGGAGGGAGCAAGGAGGAAGGGGAGGAAGGGGAGGCTACAGCATGACCATCACCGTAACAGGTCAGCTCAAGTAATTAGCGAGACCGTCTTTACGCAGATTCTGAACCTCCCTGCGGTTGAGGCGAAGGAGGAGGGCCCTACGATGGAACCGTCTGCCTTCAGCAAGCTTGCGGACAACCAGGTGGCAGCTCCTGCGGTGACTTGACGATGCTGCTCCTGGTGTCTGCTGGCTGACGAGGAGGCAGGGGGGTGGGCTGAAGCTTCCTTCTGCTGCAGCGTCACAAGAGGGCGACAGGAGCGGGAAGAGTTTCCGCGACGTGCTGCAGGAGCAGCTGAAGACGGCAGGATCCGGGGGGAAGCAGAGCTTGTCTCAGGTAGAGGACCGAGAGTGGGAGCGAGGAAGGGAAGGGGAGGCGGGAAGTGGAAGGAAAGGAGGAGGAGGACGGGTGGAGGGGGAGAAAGGATGGGGTTGTGGGGCGGGAGGAGGAGGGGACGGAGGAATTCGAGGATTTGACACGTGAGAAGCTGGAGGATGCTGAAAAATCTTTGCGGACGCGCATCGAGGTGCTGGAGGAGAGAGTAGCAGAGCTGGACCCCAGCAAACTCTCGTTGAACCCCGAGAAAGCTCGCAAGCAGCTGCAGAGACTGAAGATGAACTCCGTAGAGCTGTCGGAACTTGGTGAGAAAGTCGTGCTCCTGCTCCTGCTCCTGCTCCCGCACCTGCTGCTCCTGCTCCTGCTCCTGCTCCTGCTCCTGCTCCTGCTGCTCCCGCTCCTGCTTCTGCTCCTGCTGCTCCCGCTCCTGCTTCTGCTCCTCTGACACGCAGAGGGCAGGCCTGATGATCATCGTCACACTCGACTCCTTCGCAGCGGATGAAGAGACTCGGGATGCAAGGAAGGCTCTGGTGCAGAGAGTACAAGTGAGCGAAGCCTCTCCTCCCCTCCCCTACTTCTCCTTCTGGCCCTCTGCCTCCTCCTTCCTTGCTTCTTGTCCTTGTCTTGCTCCTCCTCCTCCTTCCCGTCCTTCTCCTCGCCATCCTCTTCCACCTCTTCCTGCTCCTCCTAGTATTGACCTCTGGGCCAGCTGCTTGTCAAGATGTGCGACAAGATCAAGTCGAGGGTGGAGCAGGAGGCCGAGGAATTTGTGGTCAAGGACCCCCCGCATGTCAAAGTCGCAAGAGTCGTCGCCTCGTTCGTTCGCGTCCTCCTTGCTAGGTCCCTCCCTCGTTCTGTTCTTGTCTTCTTCCTCCCCTACTTCTCTCTCCTCTCCCTCTTCTCCCTCCTCTACCTCTTCCTCTACCCCTTCTCCCTCCTCTACCTCTGTCTCTGCCCCTTCTCCCTCCTCTACCTCTTTCTCTGCCCTCTTGTCTCTCGTTCCTCCATGTACCTACCTATCACCCATCCTCCTCCTTTTCCCCTCTCCCCTCTCCCCTCCCCCCCTCCTTCTATCTGGACTTGCTCCTGCTCACCGACGAGGTGCTGACTGCCTGGCAGGAGGAGGGAGCTTCTCGCCCTCTGCTGCGGTCTGGCCTCCATGAAGTTCGTGCAGGCAGAAGGGGGAATCGAACCTGCGAGCTTGAGGATCGAGCATCTCCTCCTGGACGCCCAAGACATCCTCTCGGTTCACGTTGGAAAACTTCAGGTTGCCATCCCCTCTCCTCCTCCTCCTCTGCGTCCTCCTCCGCGTCCTCCTCCGCGTCCTCCTCCGCGTCTTCCTCCTCGTCCTCCTCCTCCTCCTCCTGCCCTCTTCCTCCTCCTGCCCTGCTACTCCTTCTGCCCTGCTACTCCTTCTGCCTCTGCCTCACCCCTGACCCTCCTCCGGCTCCTCCTACCGCTTGTCTCGTCATCTAACACTTTCTTAGAGGAGCTGGTTCCCTACCATGGAGCAATATAAGGCATCTCGGAGTATGGGGGCCAAGTAAGAAATTGCCGCATCCTCCCTCCCCTTCTCCTCCTCCTCCCTCCTCCCTCCGTCCCCTCTCCCTGGTGCTGCTGCTGCTGCTCCTCCTCCTCCTCCCCTTCTCCTCCTCCTCCTCCTCCTTCCTTTCGCCCCCCCCCTCCC
>NW_005434640.1:559396-575591 GCF_000315625.1 Guillardia theta CCMP2712
GAGAGGGAGAGGGAGAGGGAGAGGGAGAGGACCTGGGATGCCACCCAACCATCTTGACATCTTGTGTGTGACCATGCAGCACAGCAACGCACTCGTACTCGTCCTCCTCTCCCACGTTTTCCCACACCCACACGCTCTTGTCACGACTGCATCTCTCTTTCAGGAGCAGGAGGTACAAGAGCAGGTGGAAGTGGTCGAGGAGGAGAGAGGGGAGGAAGGAGCGGGAGGAGCGGGAGCGACATGCCTGCATGTGGCGATGAGCTTGCCCGACGGGTCCCAACTGACGCACTTGACCTTAGCAAGAGTCAGCAGCGTGTCTCCTCCTCCTCTCCCACAAACTTCGTTCTCATGCCCTTGCAACGTTGCGATCTGCTCGTACTCATTGTCCTGTGAAGAAGCAGCGTCAAGAGCGTCAGCAGCATCCTTCCTCGTCTTCCTCCTCCTCCCCTCCTCGTCCTCGTCCTCGTCCTCGTCCTCGTCGTCCTCGTCCTCCCCTCCTCGCCCTCCTCCCCTCCTTGTCCTCCTTCTTGTCCTCCTCCCCTCCTTGTCCTCGTCTTCGTCCTTGTCCTCCCTCCCTCCTTGTCTTCATCCTCTTGGTCCTTCTTCTCCTCCTCCTCCTCCACCTCCTCCTCGTCCTCTCCTCCCGCCTCATCTTCGACTTTGTTCTCCTCCTCTCCAACCTTCAGAGCCCAGATCGCGCAGGTGCCATCGAAGCTCGCAGTCGCCAACTTGTCCCCTCCAGGGCTCCACGCCACCGACCGGATGGTGCGATCATGGGCGTCATCGAGGATGGCCTGCAAACAGGTTTCTGTCATGACAAGCAGGGAGAGGTCAAGAAAAACTTTCCTCGCAGAACCAGCTCCCGTTGGACTCCATCCATATCCTTCAAGATACAAACATATCAGTCGATCTATCGTTCTTTCTCCCTCCATTCCTCTTCGACCCAGTCATCGACTACTCCCTCCTCCCTCTCTCCCTTCCCTCCTCCCCAACCCCTCCCTTCATTCCCACGTCTCCGTCTCCCTCCCCTACAGTACCTCACAGTCTTGTCACTGGAGCATGACGCTAACTTCTTCCCATCGGCTGTCCATGCAAGAGACCAAACCTGAGATACAGGTCAACGAGGAGGAAGCGAGCTGCAGTGAGTCCTCGGGAGTCCTCAAGACAAGAAGACGCAGCCTCCTCGTCTCTTCGTCTCCGACATGCACGACATTCTCTCCGTCTCTAACACCATCAGGCGCCTCTTGGTAGGACACGCTGGCTGTTTGCGCCTTCGCATGGGACAACCTCACTCGCCTCGCCTTACTTTCATCTTGTTGCTCAGCAAGCCTCCAGTGCTCGGACCCTCCCTTCCTCTTCCTATATTCCCTTGATTGCCTTGATCTTCATTCTTCCCCCACTTCCTCTCTTCCCCTTATCTTGATAGCCTCTGAGTTTATCCTGCTAGCGACTCCTCCTCCCTCACCTCCTTGTTCTCCATGCTCTCCCTCCTGCTCGTCTGCTCTTCGCTCGATCTCCACCACATCCATGCTCTCCCTCCCTTCCTCTCTCCCTCTCCTCCTCTCCCTCCCTCCCTCTTCCTCCTCTTACCCGTTCCTCGTGCCCCTCAAGCCTGGCCGTCCTCCTTAGAGCCATGGATCTCTTTCCCCTCATACAGTCCAGCAAGCAGGAAAAAAAGATTGCTGTTGGACTCCCGGGCCCCGGGCCCGGTTGACTCAGTCACTGAGTGCCGACTCGCTGCGGCCGGGCCCCGGCCGCTCAGCGGCTCCGAGGCTCCGCCGACTCAGTGCCACGGACTGAGTCAGTTCACCGTCACGGTTCGGAATCCGGTGGTGCCGGGGCTCGAGCCCGGCCGCTGCGTCAGTGTCAAGAGACGTTGTCTTGTCTTGTGCGGCCAACAAGGAGGTTCACTTGGGTGAAAATGGACTCGCACTGTGACTGAATTGCAATCATCGTTCTATTCGCCTGCATGTCTAGGTTTTACTTAAGTTAGACCACGGCAGCGATGGCGCCGTTAACTTGAAGGAAGAGAAGCGACTTGTGAGACAAGGCTTGCCTCCACATCTCTCCTCACCGTCCTAGTAATCCACCGTCTATCAGTATGCAACCATTCGTGTATCTATCTATCTAAGCCATTGAATGTATTCAGCAACCATGTGGCATCATCTCCCTTTTTGCAGAATCATGCGTCGAGCTCCGAGCTCTGATTGCTGTCCCCTCGCTCTTGCGCTATGCTTGGACGGAGGATTTTTTTCCTTCCCTCCTCCTCGAATGCTCGGAAGACCATGCCTCGCTCCAGTCCCTTCCTCCTTACCACCCCATGCTGTTGGTTTGGCGATTCGCTTCGCGCTGCCTCCACCTTTTCTCAAGTTTCCTTCCTCCACCGTCGGCAGAATCGGTTTCCTGCCTCTGCCCTCCTGCTCAGCAGTCAGACTTACCCTCTTCTCCTCACATCCTTACCCTCCCCCCCGGCTCAATTCCCGTGCTCTTACGCAAAGGCGGCAAGTTCTCGTTGACGTGGTTGTGAGGGAGAGGATTGCTGAACGATGCCTGCCTCCGACTTGGTCCTGCCATCAGCATCAGCAGGTCTCCTCCCCGCTCCCTCCCTCCTCCCACCGGAATTCTTTGTCTTCGCCTCGAGTTGCTCTACCCGCTGCCTGAGCTCGTCGATGATTTGCCCCTGCCCTCGTCGTGTGTGCAGCTGGTGCTGGATGAACCCCAGGTCCTTCATGAGATTGTCCACCTTGGTGTTCATCCATCTCTCGAACTTGTACGAGCTGGCCCAGCGTCAGCACAATGAGGAAGCAAAGGGAAGGAGGGGAGGGACAGAAGGAAGGAGGGGAAGGACGTCAGCGCAAAGCGAAGGGAAGGGAAGGAGGCGAGGGAGGCTGACGTAGCTCTCACCCCTCCACCTGAGGACGAGGCACGGGTCGTCTTTCGCTTCCTGCCACATCTCGAAGGTCGTTCCTCCCCTGCCAGTCTCTTCGTCCGGGAGTACTCATGGAATCTAACTCTTCACCCATGCGCGTGAGCCCTTCCTGCCTCGTACTGCCTTGGATGGAAGGCAGGCGGTGGGCAGCCTGATGTATGAAGGGGTCGTTCAAGTAAGGTTTCATTCCTCCTGCAGGCGCATGACGAGCAGGAGAAGAAATCTTGTAACAAAGCTCGGAGAGATCGTCGTTCAATCGAGAAAGAACATTCGAGAAGTTGTTCTGCAATTGCGGACCCAAGTTGTCTTGGTATCCGAATGTGAACATGGCAGGCGAGAATCGTCCATCCACCATCCTTGCTAGTCCTCCAGGGATGTTGGGTTCGATCAAGAATGCATCCACAAAGGTTCTCTCCTACTTGAGATCTCCCTTTCCCTTACTCAGGCCGAACACACCGATGGCGAGCGTCCCGATCCAGATATCATCATCGCAGCCTTATGGACATCGAACTCATGGCGAAACAAGTCGTTGAGAGCACCTGAGACCCTGCTTAACTGAACAACAGCAGAATCAGGATCAATGCTTCCTTCGCCGCGCGTCCTCCCCTTAGGCCTCTTCTTCTCCACCCTTGTCCCTCTTTGTAGGTACTCCTTCCCTACCGAGACATGGCCCTAGTGCATGCTTCGTCTCTTGCACCTTCAACGTTTTCTCTGACCCTTTTCCACCTCTTTCTCTCTCTTCTACCTAGCTCTCTATTCATCGTTCCTTGACAAAAGCTCTTTCAACCTATTTGGGAATCCTTCACTTCTTCTTTCCTCCCCACCCTATTGGAGTGTACTGTGATGATATTCTTCAACATCCCCGAATCTCACTCCAGCCCTCCTCTCTTCCCCTTCACTCCTTCTCTCTCCCCTCCTTCCCTCTCCCCTCCCCTCCCGTTTTCTCTCCCACCCATCACTCTTCGCTCAACCGCCATCACTGAAAAAAATGGATTTTTTACGATCTTGGTACTATAGTTTTAATTTATATAATGAAAAATAAAATGAAATCGGATCAAAATTTATAAAACAATTTTTGATAATGTACGTGTGTGATAGCAAGGTCCTATTGACTAAACCTTGTGGTATAAGATACTTTTTGAAATTTCGCTGAGCATTTCAAACCTTTGTTTGAGCCAAATTTGAAAGTTCAATAAGAAGATTTAGAAATATTACAGATAGCTCCAAAGCTTCTCTCCTCGTACCACCCCCATCGCCGATCCCACCGTTTGCCACCCTCAGCATACACTACCCTAACATAATTTGTATGTACCCCTTCTATATCCTTCAAATTACTAGTTCTAAGGGGGTATGTGTAGTACCCCTACCGGTTGATTTTGGTCAACCCTACCCCAAAACCTGCATGCCGAGAGGCGAAAGGAAAGAGATATGAGGGGCGGGAGAGGAGAAGAGGAGAGGAGGAGGGGAGGAGGGGAGGAGAGGTGGAGAGGAGTGACGCGGGAGAAGAAGTTGTATACTCACCAAGAGCAGGAGCAGGAGCAGGAGCAGGAGCAGGAGCAGGAGGGATTATTTGTTTGAGAAGAGAGGATGAAGCGCGAGAGAGAGCACAGAGAGTGAGCTTGGAGAGAGACAACGTTTGATGAGGGATTGTCATTGAAGGGATCCTCCGGAAAACGAGAACGAACATTGCAAGTTTCATGGGAAGAGAGTGTGTGTGTGTGTGCCTGGCAGGGGATGAAGAGCAGTTTGAGGGAAAAGCGGGCCAACAGCGATTGACATTACATTCCGTGATGGAGTTTTTGGTTTCATGTCGAATCGAACGCCAGACCTGCTGTCTGTGTGCTCGACTTGTTGTCTCGGCTAATTCTTTCCTTTTGTCAGAAGAGTGGGAAGCGCTCGTAGCCGGCATGTCCTCTGCGAAGAAGTTGCAGAGCGAGGTGGATCGTGTGCTGAAGGCGGTGACCGAAGGGCAAGAGGTCTTCGAGGAGATATGGCAGAAGGTCCACGAGGCCTCCACGTCAGCTCAGAAGGAGAAGTTTGAGAGTGAGCTCAAGACTCAGATCAAGAAGCTGCAGAGGCTGAGAGAGCAGCTCAAGACATGGATAGCTGGGGACCAGGTGAAGGACAAGCAGCCCCTGATGGAGGCGCGCAAGAGGATAGAAACAGACATGGAGAGGTTCAAGGTCTGCGAGAAGGAGACCAAGACAAAAGCCTACTCCAAGGATGGCCTCGCTGCCGCTGGAACCAACGACCCCGAGACTCGTGCGAAGATGGAGGCGCGAGAATGGCTTGACAGCTGCTTGGACAGCTTGCAGACGCAGAAAGATGCTCTTGAAGCCGAGATCGAAGTGATCCGATCGAGGCAGAAGAAGGGAAGTAAGGTCACAGCTCGCGAAACCGAGCTCGACGGACAGAGGGAGAGGCACAACTATCACGTGGAGAGGCTTGAGCTGATGCTTCGATTGCTGGACAACGACAACTTGACGTACGATGACATCAACTCGATCCGAGACGATGTCGACTACTACATACAGAGCAATCAAGACCCAGACTTTCAAGAAGATGAGACCATCTACGATGCCCTGAACCTCGACGAGCTCGATCAAGAGAAAGGTGGATTGGTGCAGCTGAGCAAGAAGGACAAAGATGCCGAGAAGGCGCAGAAAGAGAAAGAAGACGCGGAAAGAGAGGAAGCACGGAGAAGAGAAGAGGTTTGCTTTCGGATCTGCATGTACTTCTCTTTCTTGACTTGCCTTGGAACAGGCGGAACTTGAAAGGAAGAAGAAATTGGTCCAACTCATGTGTTTCACAAGCGACTGGAAGCTGAATGTTTTGTAGGAGGAAGAGAAGCGTCAGAAAGAGGAACAACGAAGACAGCTTGAGAACGAGAGGAGAAGGCAGGTATGCTGCAACACGATCCCTCCTGGCCGAGAATTTTTGTTGTGACACCAGCACAGGAGGAGGAGAAGCGAAGGCAGCAGGCTGAAGTGCAGAGGAGGCAGGAGCTTCAGAGGCAGCAGGTTCTTGATTTTTGAGCTATTCCACTCCTTCAGCTGCTGATGTTTGACTGCAACCAGGAAGCAGCCGCAGCCGCAGCCAAGAAGGTATGACATTCCTCCACCTTCGTGAACGTTTACCACGCCCCTTCAAAGAGTGCGGCTGCTCCCGCCCCCGCCCCCGCCCCCGCCCCCGCCCCTGCTCCTAAGGTCGTTTCCAGCTGTTTTCTCCTCCTCTCTCAACTTTTCCGTCTCCAGGCGACTCCCGCTCCTCCGTCCATTCATCAGAAGTCGTTCCTGTCACAGCTTAGAAACGATGGTGAGCGAGGGTCACGGGCGTGGAGGAAGATATGCTGACGTTTTGCAGATGCTCCGATGGAAGGAGGGTCGCAGAGCTCTTCGGACTATCAGCTGTCACAGCCGGAAAGCCTGTCGCAGGTAGCCCTTCAACGAACTCTCTCTCCTTGTCCTCACGATCCGGACCGTACAGGACGGCTACTCCTCCGTCGAAGGGATGGAAACTCCTGCAGCACCGGACGACCAGATGGACAAGTTGGTAAGTCAACGCAAGAGAGAGATTTTACCGCGCTGACGTCACTGCAGGGCTTGTTGGAAGCAAGCATCAAGTTCATGCCTGACCCTGTTGAGACCGAAAGGCCCAAAACTCTCTTCGACAACCCAGCGGTCGGCTCGCTGTCATGTCTCTAGAGACGATGGTAACGGCTTGAGCAGGTGTTCGACAAGCTGGACATGGACACTTTGTTCTTCATCTTCTATTTCCAGGTCGTGAGATGGGGTTGGTGATGGTCATGGTTGACTCATGTTCACAGACCGGAACCCTTCAGCAGTATCTTGCAGCTCGCGAGCTCAAGAAGCAAGGCATTCCAGCGAGGAGAGGGAGAGAAGGGGGGGGGATGACTGTCTCTGCAGGTTGGAGGTTCCACAAGAAGTACTTGACGTGGTTCCAACGGCATGAGGAGCCGGTCGAGACAGGTCGAGCTCCTTGCTCTGTCCCCCTTGTTCCGTCTCCTTCATCTTCACTTTTGTTGCCTCCTGCATCTCTCGTGCTGCTCGACCTCATACAAGGTGGTTCAGGGCATCAGAGTGAGCGGGGAACGTACGTGTACTTCGATTACGAGACAGGATGGTGTCAAAGGATTAAGGTGAGATGATGCGCAACCTTGTCCTCCCCTTACCCCTGAGCAGACCGACTTCACTTTCGACTACTATTACCTCGAGGACGAGGTCCCAGCACAGTAGCTCTGCTTGTATATAAAGATGCCGAGAGTCCCCGCGATAAGAGGGCAGGAGCGAGTATCAAACAATCATTTATTATTAGGTGACAGGATGCGCGACTAAAGCCTTGAGGGGCGAAGAGCTGGGGCTCGAGGCCTCTAGGTGTTGACTAGATTGACTGACAGCGCGACTGAGAGGAGTCGAGCAGGAGCTGAGAAAGCCTCCTTCAGACTCGGGCTCAGCTCCTGTGACAGCCTCCAAGGGGAAGGAAAGCTTCAAGGCGGCTCGCTTCCTCCACTTGAAGGCTGCCAGGAGAGCCGTCCGCTCAGGGGTCGACGTGATGCTCTTCTTGCGACCCTCCAGGTGATCTGTCACGTCCGTCAGTCAATCAGCCACAGCAGGTCGTTTCTTCTCCTCATTCCTCACCTTTGAGCAGCTTCGACTCACATAGATCCATAGCTGTCTTCCCCTCGTTGTTCTCGGCGTTAAGATCAACCCCCATCTTGACAAGCTTGTCACCTGCTGCTCGTCAGCACCTCAAGTCCTCACGACCAGCACTCAACGCACTGAGGTCGATCTTTTCTCGTTCCTTTGCTTGCTCCTCTGCTGCAGTCTCTTCGAAGTCCAGTCCTCCTCCCCCCACCAGCGCGTGCAGTAGAGTGTTTCCGTTGTCGTCTTTTTGCGACATGGCGACCGTCTGCAGCAGCGTCAGACGCACTCGTTGGAGCCCGTGTCTGCTGACCTGCTCACGTAAGGAGAGCCGCATGATCCCTCCCAGCTCGTGACGCGCGCGTCCGAGGTCCCCGATATGAAAGTTGAGGAGCAGAAGCTTGCCTGCCTTGGTCCCCTCCGACACTTGCGGGGGCTTGAGCGTCTCCTGGTTCAATAAGCTGGACTTTCCTGATGAAGGACTGTGCTCTGGTTGAGAAGAAAGCCGAGGAGTGGGAGAGAGCCGAGGAGAAGCAACTGGAGAGTGACGGGAGGAGAGCCTGCGCATCTCGTCAACGAGGAGCTCCCTCAACATCCTCTTGTCCTCACACTCTCATGCTCGATCGTCTCTGTACGGCTGAGGAGCTCGATGCCAGCCTGAGGAACAAGTCTTTGTGCTCCAGCTCTCCGTGCTGCTCCTGCCGAACCCTAGACGAGTCGTTCTTGGAGGAATCTACGCTAGCAATCAAGAAAGGAGAGGAAGAGAAAGATGCAGGAGGAGAAGGAGGAGAAGGAGGAGAAAGGGTTTAGACGGCAGCCATGAGGAGCCGCACTAACCTTGTACGAGCGATAGGTTGCGAGTGGGCACATCGAGACGAGGAACCGAAAGTCTTCGACAGGATCGAAACATTGCAGGGGAGGAAGGAGCTCGTTCAAGAAAGGCTGTCAATGGATTCTCCTTCACCAGGTTCCAGTCCTTGAGGGCTCCGATAACATCGTTTGCTCTGCTAGGGGAGTGAGGAGACTGGTTCTTGGGGGAGGAAACACTTGGGGATGAGCTGAGTCTGTTAATTTTCCCGCTTTCTGACATCAAGCTGTGAATCCTTGGATTCGTCATCTGCATTATCATGTAAGTCAGACAGACAAGAATACTGAGAGGATTGCCTCGTCATCGAATATGCGAACCCCTCTAAGTAACTTCAGAAGCTCTACTTGCTGCATCGCAGATACCAAACTCGTTGTCTTTGGCTATCAAACATCTCGCAGCTCGTTATCATCTCTCGGCAATGTCCAAAGTCAAGATGCTTCCAAAGATTCTTTGCTTTGATCAAATTGTTCGCTACCATCAGAGAGTCTATTCCCTCGTGGAGCCTTTCTGTGCACTCATCTACGTCCTGCAATCCTCAATTATCCCTTCTCCTGATCCTCCTCTCCCCTCTTTCCCACCGTTCTCTCCCTCCATCGCTGTCCCTGATACCTACTCCCTCCCATCATTTCCCCGCCGCTCTTTGCTTGATCGATCCTAGCCAAGTTTACGGTGACGGCCCTACGGTACAGAGACCACCCCCATGGGGTACCAACCAATAACCCCCACCCCCTCATCCTCCATGTCATCATTACGCCTACCCCCTTAAAGCATTGACTTTTACAGAGACCCCTACATTCAGGTACCCACCCATATAATTGCTCTTTATTTCAATATCCAAGTACCGGGTGTGTAGCCAGGGTAATAACAACCCACCCTCTTCAGAGCGTCCACAACACTTGTTAGTGGGGCTCATGGCACTTCACCTTGAGCCCTACCCTATCAATCTCAAACCTTCGATCTGTGGTGGGGGTGGTCCAGGGGGTGGTCATATGAGAGCCCTCAGGTTGCAACGGTTGGGTGCGATGTAAAATGGCTGAAGATAAAAGTCACCAAATACATCTAATTTCAAAAGGGGTGAAATGTTTCACTCAGATTTTAAATCTCTAATATACAAGTTCACGTCTGTAAAGCTCTTGTTTGAGGTCAGCACCACGAGACCGTCAGGCCGGTGGGTGTAGTCCGTCCACCCTGCCGTCCACCGGAAGTCTGGTGAGTACCTACCTTATCTCCAGTAATGACAGGTCGCAGAGGGGGTAGGGTGAGTTGTGTGGGTGCTGCGAGAAAGTTAACGGCGAGACCCGGGATACTGAGCGGGCCCGTCGAGTCCACTGGTCGTAAAGATGAATCCTGAAAATAGTTTTTGGTATCCAAATATATCATTTGAACACGAAAAGAAGTTTTTTGATGCTCAACACTTTTCAAACGAGCCTTTACTCATGTGAAAATAAGACTTTTCGAGGTTTTGGCTTCACGAGTCAGTCACGATGGCACGTGGGGTCACTCCCGAGTTACAACCAGCCACGACTTTGCACCTGTTGGAAGCCCAGGACATCCGAACACCCGGCGGGCCCGCGGTGGCAAACCGCCCGGCCGGAGTCTCAGTGACTCAATGATTGGCCGGGCCGGCCGGGCCCGGGGAGCCCGGAGAACGTTTCAGTGACTCTCGGGAGAGAGCAGGATAGAAATGGAGATCAAGCGAACACTTCTTCTGCTAGGATGCGTTGCGGGGATCACGATGGAGGCAGCGAGCACAACACCCTCCTGCTTCCTGACCTACCTGCCACCACACCTATCTCTCTCCTCCTCCTCCTCCTCCTCCCCTTCCCCCTCCTCCTCCTCTTTTGTCGGTCGCTGCCTCCCACTACGAAGGACTCTGCTTTCACCTGCGGTAAGGGAAAGTGCAGCCATTCGCGGTCGGTGGCAAGGGATGAGATGGCAGTGCTTCGATGGGTCGCTCACAGCCGCTTCCTCTCTGACCGGACTCGCGCTTGTCCTTCTCCTGGAGACTCGCCCCCATGGTCGTGTTACTCTGACTGAAGGCAAGTCGACACGTTCCTGCGAGCTCTTCCTCTACCCCTTCCTATCATTTCTACTCTCCTCTCCTTCCCCTTCCCCTTCTCATCACTGCTGTGTCATTTTCATATTTCTACCGCTCGCCATCACTTGTGCGCTGAGCCCGGCGGTAGACGCTCTAGTCGTCAAGCCCAGCACCATCCCTCAGGCTGGCCTTGGGCTGTTCGCCGCTGTTGACATACCAGCGGGTAGACCTGTCATGACCCTTCCCCTTGCTTGACGTTTTTCACGGCAACGTGCAGGCACAGAGATCGGACGATACGCAGGAAGCCTTTGGCCACAAGGGCTGTGGCTGCGATGGAAAGGAGCGAAGCTGGGTGACGTGAGCAGCGGCATGCCATCGCGCAAACCATGACTGATGGTCAGGTTCTCTCGACGGCTCCTTCCTCGGAGGTGAGCAGTCCAGTTCATCACAGGGAACTGAGGGATCAGATCCTGGCAGCAACTTGCGATCCAACAAAGAGCTCGTGAATATATCTGGCGTCTGTCCAACGGCAATGTGCTGGATCCGACAGACAGGTTGTCTCTTCTTCTGAAGAGCCTCTAAGGTTGACTAGCCTCTCGTCCGCCTCCACTTCATGCTCAGCGACGGGACTCTATTGGATCACGTCCCTTACATTCTACCCTGGGTGAAGGTCTCGACCAAACTGTCCAGGATGAACGAGGTAAACGATCGAAACGGCTGTCGGAGGTCATGCTGACGCTGCTGCAGCCTTCTCTCGGGAGGGACGTGAATGTGGTGACCGAGGAGGACGGAGATTCGCTCGTCATGAAAGCAGAGTTTGACATCGGTCCGACTCCGTCCCATCTGCTGGAGCGCAGCTGATGCATAAACAGGTGCGGGTGAGGAGCTGTTCGTTGATTACGGGCCTTTCTATGATCGCGACAAGTACATCTCGATCAAGTGACAAGACTCAAAGTACATGGATGATTGCAACGAAATATTTTCACACACTTTGCACAGATGATCTCCCAAAGCTGCTTGAGATCCACTTCCTGCCTAGGATGTCAGACAGACAAGCTCTCGGCAGGTCCAACCTACCGCCAAGTAGCAGGAGCGTCGACGCCGATGGTGGAGGCAAGGATACAATCCATGGTCGAGAGATGAGACGTCGCAAAGATCGTCTCGTTCCCTGGCATGCCTGCCGACAGGTCACTCTCTGCGCCTCAGCGTCTGTCCGACTTGCCTTCGTGCTCCATGCTCGCATCCAACTCCTTGGAATCATTGCACGTGGTGTCGCCCTGCAGCTCGTCGACGCCGAGGTAGCTAAGCAGCGATTCTTCGGATCTCATGAACCGGCTCGGGTCCAACTTCTTGAACTCGTGGAGGGTACATGTGATTTGAGGCTGCGGAGGCGTCAGCATGGCTCGCACTTGACAACCATTCTCACCTCGTTCTGATAGAGGTCCACGATCTCAGACACCTGCCTCGCAGTTTCACATAAGGGAGGAACCGAGATGTCGCTTCACCTCATCGTTGACATCGAATGAGGGATCTTCAAGTTTTGTTATCCATGCGTAATCTTGCAAGCAAATCTTTCGGTAGGCGCTGATCGTGTCATGGTCAAGGTTTGTCGCACACGTTGGTATATTACCTTGGCCGATATTCCCTCAACAATCGCAGCCTGGTCCTCCTCCGAAGCAACTCCAAGTCGAGGGAACCTGAGTCCCGTAGAGTAGTATCTGCAGCCATGGTAGCCTCGTCTGCGTGTTGGTTTGTTTCCACGTCTGTATCGTCGCTTGAGATCTCTTTGCTCCTTCTCTGATCGCACCGAAGGAGGCCCTGCAGAGCTTCGAGGTCCATTCTGAACACGTTCTGCATGTTTTCATTGATCGTTTCCCTCTTCTTGTTGAAGTAATCCACCAACGAGTCCCGGCTGCTTACGGTGAATCGTTTGCAATTTTCGAAAAAATCCTCGTCGTTCTGTCCGTTTCTCATTCGCTCCTCCTCTTCAGCAGCTGCTAGGATGTCCATCTTCTCCTTGAGAGAATAAGAGTAGATTGGATCGTGCGTGATCTCTCTGTACAAACACAGCGTGAGGCACTCGCAGACACAAGTCTTCATATTACGGAATCGAATTTCGAGCTTGTTTCTCACTATCTGACGCTTTTTCAATGCTATCACAAGAGCGTGAGCGATTCGAACATCACGAGTTGTTTTGATCTACCTCGCGTACAATTCCTGCACGTTTCCATTGTACTTCCTATCCAGTTCCTCAAGCTGCAAAGGCGATTACACGAGCGATTGGGAAGTGAATCTCAACCATTAGAAAAACGTATTCTTCGCTCGTGCTCTTATCATCTTCAACCTCTGCTATTACTTTCTGTTCCAAGTTGTAGAAGCTGCGGGGGTTGTTGACCGTGGAATTCCTCATCGCCATCCTGGAGGAGCTAAGAGCGGTCAGTCTCTATCGTACCGTCACTTGCACGCATGTCTACATGCGATCAGCTTTCCTGACGTCGCTCTTTGTCTCTGAGAGCTCATCCTTCACAGCAACCTTCAGGTACTCCGTTGCGAGCTGATTCAAACATCTCACCTCGTCAGTGTCGCTGAGGTCGTCGGGGGCGAGGGACAGCTTCTTGAGAAGCACTTCAGCCTGATATCAGCCAGTAAACAACTTATACTCGTCAAGATGAAAATCTCTACACTCTCTCTTCTGTTCTCGAGCGATGGAGCCATTCCCTTCCTCCGTCGGCTTTTGCTGCTGCAATGATGACTGGTTCACACGATACAAGGGCTTCTCACATCATATCCTGATAGTCTGCACGATAAGTGTACATCTTAAGCTCTTGCACGTAGTCAAGGTAGGCGGCAGTCTTGAGGTCTTTGGCTGTTGCACTAGTCACAGGAACAAACAGATCTAGTGAAGTTACAAGTGTATTTCTTGGACAGAGGATACGATCGTCCGCATACTCCCGGGCCGAAGTCTCTCATCTGACCAAGGACAGGTCATTCTGTGATGTCTGGAGGAAGCAAAGACGGAGCGTCTGTTCTGTCAGATTCTCTGACTATGTAACGAGACGTCGCTTCCCATTCGAAGAAAACATCCCTTTTCTCTTACTTCATTGTCTCTTCTCTTTCACCTCCTTGTCTCTTTCACTTCTCTTACACCATCCTTCTGCTGTTTGCTCTCTGTCATACTATAAACCTTATGCTCCCTCGTTGATCGGAGGACCAATAGCAGTTGGTGAGTGAATCCCTTTGACTATCATACCATATCTCTTCCCCCTTTGCTTCTGCACCTGCTCCCTCTCCTACCCCTCCTGCTCCCTCTCCTGCTCCCTCTCCTGCTCCCTCTCCTGCTCCCTCTCCTACCCCTCGCTCCCTCTCCTGCTCCCTCTCCTGCTCCCTCTCCTGCTCCCTCTCCTGCTCCCTCTCCTGCTCCCTCTCCTGCTCCCTCTCCTACCCCTCGCTCCCTCTCCTGCTCCCTCTCCTGCTCCCTCTCCTGCTCCCTCTCCTACCCCTCGCTCCCTCTCCTGCTCCCTCTCCTGCTCCCTCTCCTGCTCCCTCTCCTGCAGTTGTGCATTCTATGGATACGAACTCATTTCTACCGCTCCTCCCGATTTACTTCGGATTACCCCCACCCACATTGCGCATCCAATTCAATATGTACCCCTCATTTCAGCTCTTAAAGTAGGGGTGACAGGGGTCATCGAGCCTCTACTCGAAAGACAACTTCGAGTCGGGCCGCTCCCCGGGGCCGGCCCGCTCCGCCGATCGGAGCCGGTCACTGAAACATCATAGCCACAGAGTCACAAAGGCCAGTGAAGCCTCGGAACCGCGGCAGGCCCTGCGGCCCGGCCGCCAGCGGAAGCCAAGAGGCTGATCCTAGGCTACTTATCCTAGGAGTGAGACTGGAGGACATGTGAAGAAAGCTTTTAACTTCACGAACTCTAACATCTCAACACATCAAACTTGCTACCAACTTAGTATGAATACAATGATATCTCTAACGTTTTCCCATCATCCCATGGATGAATTGTCTGTAATTGACCTGGAGACTATCTCAACAGTCGCACTCGTTCACTTTCCGACTTACTTGACCGTCTCGATCAACAAACGCCTCCTTGACCATAATGTCGACCTGAAAGCCTTCGATGTCACGACAAGGAACAGCAGCAGTTTCACGGACACCTCTTTGTCCGTGATGTTCTCCCCCAATCCCTTGAGCATTGCCCTGCCATGTACAAGACTTACATAGGGATGGGCGGGGAGGCAAGACGGAGAAGGGGACGGGCGGGGGAAGCGAGGAATGGTGGCAGAAAGCGCTACGAAGGGGCAAGAAGCAGAGCCAACTTCACGTCACCTCAGATCGTTCAGGGAGCAGAAGCCCGTTTCTTGGCGATCTACCCCGTTCTCCTTGTCCTGCAATCAAACGTGATCTAAGACATTTTGAACCCGCAACGGGATACCGTGAACTCATCTACAATCTCCTTCTCAAGGTCTACATCTTTCCTGTTCTTGGCAATGATTTGTATGAACTCCTCGAACTCTATCTGCTCGTTTGAATCCTCATCCACCTGCGACAACAAGGTCAGACGGGTGCGCGAGAGCGGTATTGTCCAGCAGAACCTCGCGGATCATCTCAAGAAGCTCTTCCCTGGTCGGGTTCTGAGGCAACGTCACAACGGTCGGCACTGAGACTGCCTCAGGCTGTCACCTGCCCCTGCGAGCGCAAGACAAGCTCGAGCTCATCCATGTCTATGCTCCCATTGCCTGCATACGCTGTCACATTTGGAAGACGCGCAGCAGGTCTTCCGGTATGAAGAAGAGGTGCAGGAGACGCACTTGTCGCTACACAAGTCCAAATACTCACCGTCCTGATCAAATTCTTGGAACACTTTCTTTAGATCCTCAATTTCGTAAGGTAGTAATCCTGTGACGATGAATTGAGATGATGCAAACGCAACTTCCCTTTGTAGCCCGCTTCCGCTCATCATCATCTCAAGCACCTCAATCATCACGGTCTACATCACTAGCTCCACACTCTGCCTAACACAAAATAGCATACCACCACAAATACAAACACTGTCATCCCCTGGATCTTTTATCTTTCGATCGTCTGATGACAGTGTCCTTCATGAACATCATGTACACAATCTTCGCTTGCATATGCATATCCATCATCATCATCATCATCATCATCATGATTCATCATCATCATCTCCATCATCATCTCCATCATCATGATTCATCATCATCATCTCCATCATCATCTCCATCATCATCTCCATCATCTCCATCATCATCTCCATCATCATCTCCATCATCATGATTCATCATCATCATCTCCATCATCATCTCCATCATCTCCATCATCATCTCCATCATCATCTCCATCATCATCTCCATCATCATGATTCATCATCATGATTCATCATCATCTCCATCATCATCTCCATCATCATCTCCATCATCATCTCCATCATCATCTCCATCATCATCTCCATCATCATCATCTCCATCATCATCATCTCCATCATCTCCATCATCATCTCCATCATCATCATCATCTCCATCATCTTCATCATCATCTCCATCATCATCATCTCCATCATCTCCATCATCATCTCCATCATCATCATCATCATCATCATCTCCATCATCTCCATCAGACCCATCATCATCATCATCGTCATCTCCATCATCATCTCTATTATCAT
>NW_005434640.1:575691-580271 GCF_000315625.1 Guillardia theta CCMP2712
TTAAGTTAAAAATCAGTACGAGGACAATCAGGAGAGTCGAGGCTACAGTCGCCATGAGGTACCCACCCCCTAAGGGAAGATTCGGGGGTACTGACTAGCAGGGGGTCATAGCGGCAGGCTGGTACGATGAAGGGCAGGCAGAGGGAGCACTGGGACTCAAACATGACTTTTTTTAACTTCTGGAGGGTGGGGGTGGGGGTACGGACCGTACTGTGAGACTGCTACCGTGAAGGGTGGGGTCATACTTCAAAAGTTAATTCCTAGGGGTAGTAGTAACCTACTAGGGGTACTTCTGACTATGAAAACAACACTGAAGCCAGGCTACCGGTACTACCGTAGTGTGGATCGGATTGGGTAGTAGGCATGGAGGGAACTTCGAAAGGTGGGTGGGTGGCCCCGGAACAAATCGATGTGGTAGTAGGTGTAAGGGGTGGTGATAGATGGGGTGGTCTAAAGTGGGTTGGGGCGAAATTGGGATTCGGAAAATGCGGCAGAGGATCGAGGACTTGAAGAAGGAAAGAGAGGGCGAGGAGGGGAGAGCAGTGAGAGGAGAGGATGTACGACACTGTGAGGGAGATAAGAGGGAGGAGGATGGAGGAAGTGGCAAGCTATGTGCTGCTGATAGAGAGCGATGTTATCCAAACAAGGAGTTTTTGACAAAGAAACTTGAAGGTGACAGAAGGAAAAGAGGGGGGGTTTGAGGGCAAGAGCGAAAACGAAGAGTAGTCAAAGCACGATTGAAAAGCACGAACGAGTCTTTTGATTAAGCCGAGGAATTACAAGCATGATGATCTGCTAGAGTGCAAAGTAAATTGAATACAAAGGTTTGCTTGCAGGTTCCTTTATCCTGGAAGACGAAAGCGAGTTGCAAGCTGCATTGATGGTCTGGAAGACTCTTCTGATGACGATTGCTTGAGTTGGCGAAGAAAGGTTTATTCAGAGTCGTTGGTCGATCAGCCAAACGATAGCAGGATGTCCACAACTTCCAACAAGTCGCGGAGTGAACGAGATCCAGAGAACGCGACCGGGCAGGATCGCGAGCAGGAGATGGACCTAGGCTCGTCTCTGATGCCACGATTCGTGCCATGCTCGAGAAGGTAAGGGTCTTGCGATCGTGTTCTTCAACTTGGCTCATACTGATTTAATCAGGTTCAAAGCACAACCTTTCTTGAAGCTCGAGAGCCCCTGCCATCCTGTCTGGGCTCTCCTGCTGGGCCTCCAGCATGCCGTGATGGCCATCTCCATGATCAACTTGGTTCCTGCTCGCATAGCAGCGGTGGGTCGATTCGACAAGAGCTCTGAGAATGCCATGCGGTCTTGCTCGCTCATCGTTGCCGCCGTCACCAGCGCAGCCCAGCTACTGAGGGTGAACATCTGCGGTGAGTTCAACCTGGGAACGGGGCTGGTGAGCCTGGTGGGCTCGAGTGTTGTTTTCCTCCCCCTCGTCGAGACCTTCCTGGTGGACATGATGGGCAAAGATTCTTCGGCGCCGTGCAGGACCGACGCTGACTGTCCTCTGCCCTGGTCGCTGGCAGTCGCTGGAGGAGTGGCCAAGGCCGGAGTGACGAACCTTGGGCAGTGCAATCTCACAAGCTCCCGATGCCGATACAGCGGGGAGGAGGCGTACATGAAGTTCGTGGGGACCGCGCTGCTGTCTGCCGTCGTGCCGCTCTTCTTTGGAATCCTTCCTCCTTCCCTTCTCCACTTCCTCTTCCCTCGCAGAATTCTGGGCATCTGCTCCCTCCTGATCGGGGTCTATCTGTGCTCGGTCGGGTTCAAGCTGTGGGGAGGAGGACTGGACTGCGCTGCTTCAGCTACTGTGATGTGCCAGAGCAACGGGGAGGTTGCGCTCAAGTTTGGGTCGGTGGAGTACCTGGGCCTTGGGTTCGTCTCGTTTTTCATCTTCTCCCTATGGAACGTCTTCTCTCCTCCTCTCATCCGCAGCTTCTCAGTCTTCGTCTCCCTCCTCGGGACTTACCTCGTCGCCTTCCTCTGCCGACAAGGTCTCGTGCCCTACTCGCTCCTCCGGCGTCCTGACAATTCAGGGCGTGCAGGGAGTGGAAGCTTGCGGTACGTCCAGGACCCTCCGAGCATTGTGGATCGAGCGATGGTACGAGAGGAGGCGAGGAGGAGAAATCTGATTCAGCCGGCAGTGGGGAAATTTTCTCTACATTGACAAGAAGGTCAGACTTGATCAGGTCGGCTTTCATGCCCCGCTCCTGGGACCACTGTAAGAGGAGGAGGAGATGACGGGGGAGGGAGGGGGAGGCAGAGGAAGTGGAGGAGTGAGAATGGGAGGGCGCGGAGGCTGGAGAAGCAGGAGGTGAGATCTGCGAGCAGGGTCATAGTTCAGTTCATCGTCGTGCTGAAGATGATGGGAGACATTGCTTCCTCGTTTGATGCATCAATGTGCGACGAGAAGGTAACGGAGAGGAGGAGCAGCGGGGAGGAGCCAAGAGCAAGTGGAGGGAGGAAGAGAAGGAGAAAAAGTAGGACGACGAGGTCAAGGAGGAGGACGAGGACGAGGAGGACGAGAAGGAGGAGGAGGAGGAGAAGGAGGACGAGGACGAGGAGGGGGAGGTGCTTGTGCTGGTGGAGGAGGAGTACATTGTCAGATGTTGAATGCTTGATGAATTGGCAGGATCCAGACCTCCATCAGAGAATTCAGGGGGGTCTTCTTGCAGGTGAAAATTATGAAATGATGGCGAAGAGGAGGGGAAGTGGAGGAGGAGAAACAGGAAGAGGAAGAAAAGAGGAAGAGGAGCATCAGCAGGAGGAGGAGGAGGAGGAGGAGGAGGAGGAGGAGGAGGACTCTGATATCGATTGCAGGGGGATTCGAATCTGTATTCTCAGGCATAGCAGCAATGATGCCGATACACACAATCTCTCACTCGAACTCCATCCTCTTCCTCTCACGATGCGCGTACGGAGCACTGCTCTCCCTGCTCGAGCGTGACGTGGTGCAGGAACCGGATGGTGGGAGGGGCTGCAAGTTTCTGGCTGCTCCTCTTCGGCGTCGTACCCAAGTTTGGAATCACCATCGCTGCCATTCCGTCCTGCGTGGTTGGAGGTAGGAGAAGAAGCGAGATGAAGAGAGGAGGATGCGAGAGCGAGAGGACGTTGACTCAGGACGAGGGAGGAAAGGAGGAGGAGGAGGAGGAGGAGATGACAGTTGGAGCAGGGATTCTCACTCCATTATTCGCGGGTCAAATCTCCATCGGGCTAAATATTCTGGCGAACTCATGGGAGGACGATCACTTCTTCTCCTACCGCTTCCGTCTCCTCCTCGCCTCCGCCCTCACCTTTGGTCTGACTTGCGTCCTCCTCTGCCACCCCTGAGTTCCCATCCTTTGCTCGCCTTCATTTCTCTCGTCTCTTACATTCTCTCAAGGCATCGGGGTTGCAGTCGTTCCTGCTTGGGTCTACCAGGACATGGGTACTCCTCCTCCTCCTCCTCCTCCTCCTCCTCCCTCCTCCCCCCCTCCCCCCTTGTAACCTTCCGATCCTCTCCTTCTATCATGTTTCTTCGATCCTTCGGCCGCTGTTCCCTTATTCCGATCCTCCGCCTTCAGTTCTTCTCGCCCTGTTCTTGACTTCATCTCTTCCTCCTCTCCTCCTATTCTCCCTCCCCTTCCCCTCCTGTCTCTTCTCATGAAACCTTTCCTAGGGCCCAGCCTGGATGCCCTGGGAGTCTCGCCGGTGCTACGGGAGGCCATCCTCCTCCTCGTCTCTGCTCCCTTCAGCGTCGGCACGATGGTCGCCCTGCTCCTGAACCTCCTCCTACCCTATGAGGATGACAGGAGGATGAGACCTCAACATCGATACAAGGTGCCTCCCTCCTACTCTTGCTCCTCCTCCTGCCCCCCCCCCTTCCTTTCCTCCCTTCCCATTTCTTTCATCCCCTTTCATCCCCACTGTCTTTCTCTCTTCCCGTTTCCACCTTGTTCTCGTGCCCCTTTCCTCTTCCTCTTCCTCGCTCTTCCTCCCTTCTCTTCTCTTCATGTGACAGTTCTGAGCTCAGGAGGTAAAAGAGGAGCTCCAGGACGTGCTGGTTGCCTCGGAGAAGAAGTCTGAGGCAGACGATCATCCAGCACGCAAGGAGAAGCAGGACAAGGAGAAGGAGAACAAGAAGGAGAAGGAGGAGAAGGAGAAGAAGGAGGAGAAAGAGCAAAACGAGGAGGAGGAGGAGAGAGCGAGGCAGGAGAGAGATGAGAAGACGGAGATAGAGGAAGAGATGCAGTGTGACACTGAAGTCTCAAAGACTGACAAGGATGCCATCACTCCTCCGTTTCCGCCTGTAAGCTGATGATCCTCCTTCCTCCCTCCCACGCTTCTTTCCCCCTCCCCCTCCTCCTTCCTCCTTCCCACGCTTCTTTCCCCTCCCCTCCTTCTTCCTCTCCCTCTCCTCCCTCCTCCCTCCCACGCTTCTTCTTCTCCTTCTCCTTCTCCTTCTCCTTCTCCTTCTCCTTCTCCTTCTCCTTCTCCTTCTCCTTCTCCTTCTCCTTCTCCTTCTCCTTCTCCTCCCTTCTCCCCTCCTCCCTTCCACTCTTCTTCTTCCCGTCTACCCCGCACTCTTCTCC
>NW_005434640.1:580371-583131 GCF_000315625.1 Guillardia theta CCMP2712
TCGTGTCGCTCTCTTCTCTTCCTCGTCTCGCTCTCTTCTCTTCCTCGTCTCGCTCTCTTCTCTTCCTCGTCTCGCTCTCTTCTCTTCCTCGTCTCGCTCTCTTCTCTTCCTCGTCTCGCTCTCTTCTCTTCCTCGTCTCGCTCTCTTCTCTTCCTCGTCTCGCTCTCCCTCTTCGCTCTCTACTTCCTCCCTCCATCTTCCGGCTTGCCTCCCTCTCCTCATCTTTGTTGCTTCACTTGCTCTCTCGTTCCTCCTCCTCGTCTCCCTCTCTCTTCTCCTTCCTCCTTCTGCTATCCCTCTCCTTCCCCCTCCCTCTCATTCGCTTCCTGCAGCATTCTCCCAAGGATTCTTCTCCCATGCAGATCAACAGAAGCCTGATGAGCACAACCTCCTCTCCGCAGGTTTCCCCTCCAGCTGACCCTCTCCCCTCACCTTGTTATTCTCTTTACTGATCCCTTGTCCTCTTCCTCGCTCCTCGTCGCCCTCTGCTACGCCCCAGTCCTTTTCCTCTCCCCTCCCCTGTGATCTCATCTCCTCTCCTCACATGACCCCCTCCAGCCCAACGGAATGGATAGGAGCTTTTCGCACAGCCCCTTCGGATCTCCGGCCTTCACCTCCGTCCTCCCCATTCTGGGAACATCCAGCCTCCTTACAGGCATGACCCTCTCGTTCCCTCTGATTTCACTCCATCCTCTATCTTGTTCCTCTTCCTTCGCTTCCTTGAATAAGCCCGCCCTCTCTCCTCCTCCTCCTCCTCCTCCTCCCTCTCGTTCATGCCCCCTTCAACCTCTTGCTCGTCCTCGTTCTTTTTGTTTGTTTCTCGCTCCCTGTGCCTCACTCGCTTGTTCAGCTCCGCTCCTTCCTCCAGGGTGGGGCATTTGCGGCTCGTGCGAGAACCCAGTGAAACTGGAGGTCAGCAGGATGAGATTCTTTTTGGAGGTTCTCCTTTGATCCTCTTGCTCTTGCAGTGGGGTTCTTGCCCCAAGTGCGGGACGGACGTGAAGGAGGAGGAGGGAGCAGAGAGGTTAGCACGGAGTCGTTTGTCCCCTCCGCTTCCTGACCCCATAGCAGGATGAGGACTGGTAATCCCTTTGCTTCCAGCTACGGAGCAGAAGCTTACAGCACCGGCTACACGTGATGTCATGGTAATGTACAAGATAAGCAGAGTTCTACTAGTGCGTGATAGGAGGTGTGGGAGTTTGAGGTGATGAAAGATAAGAGAGTGGGCAAGAGAGAGATAACTTGATACATTACAAGACTGATATCTACACAAGGGTCGTCTCATCTCTTGTGTCTTCATCTTCATCCACAACATTGGAAGCCAACATCCTATGCGCCTCCTTCATCAAGGAGATTGTGAGAATACGATCCCCTGCGTGTGATGTACAGGCGCCTCCTCTCCTTCTTTCTCTCTGTCCATGGCAGCAACGAGGAAGATCGGCATGCACATCAGCCCGACGGTCAAGGGCACGAGGATGACGCCGAGGACTCCCAGCTGGTAGCTACGGAGAGGAATACTCTGTGACAGCTGGGCAAGGTCGTACATCCCCAGCTGGATGATCAAGGAAGAGAAGGCGACAAGCGCGAAGTACAAGCCCTGCTTGGACAAGCCTGCTATACCGATGACCATGCCGTAGAGGCCGACGAGGAGGGTAATACAGCCGTCGGCAATGATGAGCCTGTACTTGAAGCTCATGTACGGCGACTGCACGGGATTCAAGGGGGGATCATTCTTGTATACGAGCACCCCCATGGCCACCTCACAGCCGGCCTTTATCACGACGAGGAGGCTGTAGAAGACGATGCGCTTCCTGAGGTACTTGCTGTCGTACACAGCAGCCCCATCCTCCAGCGACTGCATGCGGTAGAGCTGCAGACTGAAGTAAAACTGGCTGCCGAGGAGCGCGACGCCCATGGACGCCCCCCCGAACATCTGGAGCATCCACAGGCCCTTGTCAAAGGTGGAGACTGCAAGCTTGTCGGCCTCGTAGGCGTGAAAGGCGATGGCCTGCGAAACAAAGACGAACCATCCGAGAGCTCCTTCAAGCGCGAGCGACACGAGGGTAAGAGTCGCATGGCTGACGTTGAGCGACAGGTGGAGGGTCCCGACCGCTAAGCCCAGCAAGCCGATGACACACAAACAAACACCGCAGGCCAGCAGCACTGCAGGAGGGAAGATGGTGCTAGAGCCTCCCATTGATCCGGTCGGATAGAAACTGAAGAGGTTTGTCCTTCCGACGCCAAACACCAGGAGCAGGACAGAGAAGAAGATCAGGTGACCCGAAGCCTTGCATGCTGCAGCTGATTCGCTCCTGAACGAGCTTGAGGTCGCCTTGCTGTTTGCTTCCATTGGAGAATTGGATTCAGGTGGTAGAGAGACGAAGCTTCGAAGGACAGGGAACACGAAAAACGACAAGAAAAGTTTGCGATAGCTCTGCAGGATCAAAGAGAATCAATGAGGAGGAGGAGGAGGAGGAGGAGGAGGAGGAGGAGGAGGAGGAGGAGGAGGAGGAGGAGGAGGAGGAGGAGGAGGAGGAGGAGGAGGAGGAGGAGGAGGAGGAGGAGGAGGAGGAGGATAATGAGCAGGAGGAGGAGGAGGCGCCTTACAGTAATTCCTTTCATGTAGACTTTTGACGTCTGTGAGAGCTCGAGGTAGACTACCCATTGCGGGGTCTGACCGGACAAGCAGCTGTGCGGATGAATGAAGAGAGGAGCATCAGTGGTGATGCCTCGGTACCTGCCGTCGCCCCTCATCTCCTC